>NC_142796.1:29457482-29592035 GCF_049724085.1 Artemia sp. Qi Xiang Cuo
TCAGTTTTAAGTTCACAAAGACATACAAAATTTAAAGTTCATTTCTAAATTTTTCCATAGAAGATAAGAAAAGTTATACTACGATTTTGACTATTTTCCATGAAGATAAAAAGTTTTACTTTAATTCTAAATTTTCTTAAATTCAGTTCCGACTTTTCTCAAAGAGATGAAAAAATTTAAAGTTCGGCTCCGAATGTTTTCAATGTCAGTTTTAAGTTCACAAGGACATAACAAATTTAAAGTTCACTTCCAAATTTTTCCACAGAAGATAGGAAAAGTTATACTATGATTATGATTATTTTCCATGAAGATGAAAAATTTCACTTCAATTATAAATTTTATTAAATCTCAAAAATACATGAGATATGTGTCCGGATCTTGCAATTGTAATCTGTGAATATTCGTAGACACGACGCGGCTTTCTAGCATAGACACTATAGCAGGTTAATAACAATATTGATTTTATTGCATGCGTTAAATCATTATTTTTTACGCAGTGGAAGGATCAACACACAATTCATATCTGTAAAAAGTGAAGATGAATTATTCGACGAAAGTGTGTGCACATGAAAAAATCATCGTCGTGTTGAATGCTGACAAGGAGAAATACCTGAACTATGAAACGAGTGCAAATGGAGATCTTATTGGGAATGTATGCATACGTTGTCATGACAGTGAGGAGTTAAATTCCTTTGGTGTAGCCAAGAATTTCCATCATGCAAGTGGTGGATATGCGAGAGTAACATTACCAGAGAAATTAGTAGTCAAAGAGAATGCCAACTTAAAAATAATAGTTGATGAAGAGCGACAACTTCTAGCTAATGGTTCTGGTAGCATGTTAGCCGTTGATAGATCTTATCGCAATCTTTCCGGTGTTAGCATTCGAATGAAAGCAAAAGGAAAAAGAAGACATGCATACAGCTGCATCAACATCATAAATCATATCATGTCAATGTGCCAAAACTGCTATCTATGTAAAAATAATGTGACAATAGACAGTGAAATCACAGGCAGAATAAAAAAGACATTAGCGGACAATATCATCAATGAATATAAAGATGAATTGACGGAAAGTGAAGCGCAAGTGTACTAATAATGTATAATAATGTATTTAACGTATTTTTATATTAATATTCTACATGTCGTTATTTCATTAAAAATATCTAATGCATTATTTTGTTAAGTGTTCATTATTTTTAGGGTATGCTAGAACGCCAAACGTTCAGAATATCTATTAAAAAGGTCAGAGATGTAAGAAAAATAATTTTAGAGATAATGATACTACTAGCAGGATCAATTTTTCATAGAAGATAGAAAAGTTCAAGTTCTCTTCTGAATTTTACCAAAGAGCGCAATTCAATTCTAATTTCACCAGAGAAAATAAAAAGCTTACACTTCAGTTTTAAGTTCACCAAGACATAAAAAATTTAAAGTTCACTTCTAAATTTTTCCGTAGAAGATAGGAAAAGTTATACTATGATAGTGATTATTTTCCATGAAGATAAAAAGTTTCACTTTAATTCTAATTTTCTTAAATTCAATTCTGACCTTTCTCAAAGAGTTAAATTTAAAGTTCTATTCCAAATATTTTCCCGGAACAAGAAAACTCCCAAGACATAAAAAATTTAAAGTTCACTTCTAAATTTTTCCGTAGAAGATAGGAAAAGTTATACTATGATTATGATTATTTTCTATGAAGATAAAAAATTTCACTTTAATTCTAAATTTTCTTAAATTCAGTTCTGACCATTCTCAAAGAGATGAAAAATTTAAAGTTCTGTTCCAAATATTTCCCCGGAAGAAGAAAAGTAAAACTTCGGTTCTGAATTTTCTCAATGAAAATGAAATAAGTGATTGATCAATTGTTATTGACAAGTTATTGACAATATACAAAGTTTTATAAAAAGTTATTGACAATATTTTCCCAAAATAATAGAAAATTTTCCACTTCAATTCAGATTTTTCTCAAAGAGATGAAAAAATTTAAAATATTGTTCCAAATTTTTCTTAGAAGATAGAAAAGTTCAAGTTCTTATCTGAATTTTACCAAAGAACACAATTCAATTCTAATTTCTCCAGAGAAAATAAAAAGCTTCCACTTCAGTTTTAAGTTCACCAAGACATAAAAAATTTAAAGTTCAGTTCTAAATTTTTCCTTAGAAGATAGGAAAAGTTTTACTTTGATTGTGATTATTTTCTATGAAGATAAAAAGTTTCACTTTAATTCTAAATTTTCCTAAATTCAGTTCCGACCTTTCTCAAAGAGATGAAAAAATATAAAGTTCTGTTCAATATATTTTCTCGCAAGAAGAAAAGTTCAACTTTGATTCTGAATTTTCTCATTGAAAATGAAATGAGTTATTGATCAATTCTTTTTCCCAAAAAAAATATAAAAAATTTTTACTACATTTCATATACTTCTCGAAGAGATGAAAAAATTTAAAATACTAGCCATAATTTTACATGTAAGATAGGAAAGATTATGTTCTCGTCGTAATTTTTAAAAAGAAAACACTTAAAATCCAATATATCAAGATACAAGAAAAAGCATAAACGTCAGCTTTAAGTTCACCATGACCTAAAAAATTTAAAGTTCTGTTCTAAATTTTTCCATAGAAGATAGGAAAAGTTATACTATGATAGTGATTATTTTCCATGAAGATAAAAAGTTTCACTTTTATTCTAAATTTTCTTAAATTCAGTTCCGACTTTTCACATAGAGATGAAAAAAATTTAAAGTTCTGTTCCAAATATTTTCCCGGAAGAAGAAAAGTTCAACTTCGATTCTGAATTTTCTTAATGAAAATGAAATAAGTTATTGATCAATTCTATTTTTCCAAATAATATAAAAAGTTTCCACTTCAGTTCAGATTTTTCTGAAAGAGATGAAAAAATTTAAAATACTGTTCCAAATATTTCTTAGAAGATAGAAAAGTTCAAGTTCTCTTTTGAATTTTACCAAAGAACACAATTCAATTCTAATTTCACCAGAGAAAATAAAAAGCTTCCACTTCAGTTTTAAGTTCACCAAGACATAAAAAATTTAAAGTTCATTTCTAAATTTTTCCGTAGAAGATAGGAAAAGTTATACCATGATTGTGATTATTTTCTATGAAGATAAAAAGTTTCACTTTAACTCTAAATTTTCTTAAATTCAGTTCCGACCTTTTTCAAAGAGATGAAAAAATTTAAAATTATGTTCCAAATATTTTCCCGGAAGAAGAAAAGTTCAATTTCGATTCTGAATTTTCTTAATGAAAATGAAATAAGTTATTGATCAATTCTATTTTCCCAAAATAATATAAAAATTTTCCACTTCAGTTCAGATTTTTCTCAAAGAGATGAAAAATTTTAAATACTTCCAAATTTTTCATAGAAGATAGAAAAGTTCAAGTTCTCTTTTGAATTTTACCAACGAACACAATTCAATTCTAATTTCTCCAGAGAAAATAAAAAGCTTACACTTCAGTTTTAAGTTCACCAAGACATAAAAAATTTAAAGTTCTGTTCTAAATTTTTCCATAGAAGATAGGAAAAGTTATACTATGAATGTGATTATTTTCCATGAAGATAAAAAGTTTCACTTTAATTCTAAATTTTCTTAAATTCAGTTCCGACTTTTCACATAGAGATGAAAAAAAATTTTAAGTTCTGTTCCAAATTTTTCATAGAAGATTGGAAAAGTTATACTTTGATCGTGAATATTCAAGTTCTCTTCTGAATTTTACCAAAGAACACAATTCAATTCTAATTTCTCCAGAGAAAATAAAAAGCTTCCACTTCAGTTTTAATTTCACCATGACATAAAAAATTTAAAGTTCAGTTCTAAATTTTTAATTATTTTTTAAATTTATTTTCGACTATGAATGGTTTGAAGAAGTTAACTCTAGTGAATATTCACATGCCAAATTGAAATCTATTGAATACGATATGACAGATTTGTATCGTACAATCAATAGAAAAATCTCATATCACAGAAATGGTATACTCCGTTTTAGTTTTTTAATTGGAAACGATAGGATTTTCATTATCTCACCTGATGACACTGAAACAATTACTCTCAATAAAAATCCGAGTGACGTTCTTGGTTCTAAACAGAATATGATCAATAGGGAAAATGCTGGAGTCATTTACGGGTTGAATCAAGTAATTTTCTCTGATTATCCACCTGTTTTCGCCTCGGACACTTTAATATTTCTCTCTGCATCCCTTGTGGTAATATCGAGAGTCGGTAATTCGAATGTTCCCCTCCTACAAGTTCTTGAACGACAAACATCTCATGAACTTGTTCGTCACTATAATATAAAGCATCTTCAGTATGTTCCTGTAAACACTTCGTATTTGGAACTCTGTCAGTTAACACTAAGAACTGAATTGGGTGATCCTCTAGCAATAACAAAAGGCTTAGCAGTGATTACATGTGATTTTCGACCCGTTATCGGCGACAGCACAATCACCTAAAATGAACAATAGAAGAATTCCATTTGTCTGTCCCGATATCGAGTGTTATATTGGTGCTATGAGTCAACATCAAATAGACAATTAATTGAAATATTATAAGGGTCATACTGCGGTAACTGGTTATAGTCTGAGTGGCTGGTCTGCCAGGCTATGTTATTCAGAACTACCCCTTGCCAGAAAATATCTTGTTTCTGCTTCATTAAATTTTGCTGCCTCAACACTACAGGACTGGGGGTCGGGCAAGAATTTCAAGGAGAGTGTTAAGGAAAATATTAGATGTTCAGCAAGAGCCGTCGGTGAGCAATTAAAATCTCGACAAAATGGGGAAGGATTGAAAAGGATGTATGCACGTCATTCACTCATCAGTCTCTACCCAGGCGTGAAGCGAAGGACATCAACAAAAACTTTGAGGAATAAAACAAGGAAGGCCAAAAATCAGAAGAAGAAGAAAAAGAAAAAGATTGTTAGATCAAAAAGGATCTCTTCTCTTAAGATGACTTATCTCCCCCACAAGGAAGCATATCCATCAATTAGTTCCTCATTGAATCTATTCAATGCTGAAAATATTGATGTCAGTGTCACGTATCGCTACTAGAGCAATTTCACCCCCAACAACCTCTCTCGGAGAACATACTCTTTCAAATATTTTCCAATGAAGACTACTTCATTGATTTGTCATCAACATTTATTGATTTAAATGTTGTGGTAAGGAAAAATACATATAATACAACTCCAACTGCTGCTGAAGGTCTCTCCTACGGAAACTGTATTCTACACAACCTATTTAAAAAAACTAATGTATTTATTTATGGAACATTGGTGAGCACTAGCAATAATTTATCTAATTATGCAAGCTACATACAATTTATTATGATGACACCAAAGGCATACAAGGAGTTGAGAGGACAATCATTGGGCTATGAATATCGATCAGGTGTTGATACTGATGGTGAGTTGACTACCGCAGTGACCCAGGACTATCATCTGGTTGGAAAATTAAATCATGAGATATTCAATATATCCCAATGGCTACCCCCCAATGTTAAGATTGACATAAAGTTACAGCTGGCCCCATCAAATTTCATTTTAAGAAAAACACTTCCTGCAGCACCCGATGTAAATGTCATTATCATATCTACAATTCTCCACGTCCGAAAACAACAGATTAGGATCTTTTTTGCATTGGCAGTTGAAAAGCTAATAGCCAAAGGCAACAGCATTAAACTTATTGTCTCACGTACGATCACCAATCAACGTCACATTGCCACCGGCTCTCGTATCTATAGCGATTCATCATTTATCAATGGAGAAATCCCATCAAAATTGGCTTTGGCCTTTGTGAAGAGTGGTAGTGATGTTGGATCCTGGACTGAATCCCCCCATGATTTTAATTTTGTCGGTCTATCTAGCCTTGTGTGCTAAGTGAATGGTATTCCACTGTACACTCTATCATTTGACATAAAATCGTATAGAACTCTGTACGAGTTGACTATGCAATCTCTAGATCATGACTCTCAATTATTTGAAAATGGAATAACCTATTCAATGTTTTCAAAAAATCATGGGGTTATTGTTTTGGACTTGTCGGGGACTCAGGATATGAGCATAGTACGAATAGGGAATATACGTTTAGAGTGTACATTTGCCGATGCTCTGAATGAGAGTATCACGCTAATATCATTGATTCAATTTGAAACCTATTGGGAAATCACACCCCATGGCAGTGTTCTACTAGGTCTAGCGCCATGAAAACAAAACAAATAATCAACGTATTTAGAATGGATCTTTACATGTCCCAGTACAAGTCCTATTGCATACCATCGGACTTAATTGAAAAAATTTCAAGTGTTAACAATACCCTAATCATTGTTAATAGCAGTCCATCGACTTTGAAGACCGTCCATTGGCTATGCATCTTTCAAACAGCGAAGAATATTGAATTTTTGGATCCTCTTGGTCTTTCGTATAAATTCTACACACCATACATCAGCAACTTTATTGAAAGCAGTGGGAAAACCATTATTCAAAATCAACGAAGAGTACAGGATTTAACGACTAAGACATGTGGTTTTCATGCACTACTCTTTTTCATGTTCAGATGTCGTGGCTATACCTACAAGCAGTTTATCGACATCTAAGTTGACTTATATCGATTAGACGACTTTCTAGTGGAAAATATACTTACAAGCGTATTTAATATTGATTTTAGTGCCCTACGAATAAAATGTTCTAAAAATGTATGTGAAATTGTTTATTAATAAAAATTTATATACATGATGAGACGACTTTTCTACTCTTTAGATTTCATCTTCTACTAGGTATTTGTCGACAACAACTAGTGCAGTTGGATTATCCGAATTCACAGTGTACTCATCCTGATGTAGTGCAATGTCAGGGTCACATTTTCTACAATAGTGTAACTTCACTCTTGTCATATCTCTTTGTATAGTCAATGATACTATTCTCACTCATTCTATGGAATTCACTTGTTCCAATTTGTTTATTTGAAGTAATGTCACAAATAGTGTCTTCAAGCGGCAAGTCTCAGTTCGTCACAGACAAGTAAAAATCACTGGATTTACAATCATTATGGTAATTGTCTTCACAATGATGACACAGAAATCATAGTTCTTTGCTGTTCAAACAGTTGAATTGCTGACCTGGCTCCTTCTCCCAGAACAATCTAAAACCACGACTATACCAATCTCGTAGCAATAAACTAAAGTACCGCTTAGGATTCTTTCCAATCATACCGGGATATGTATTCTCCCACTTATTACATTTATCATAGTGAAAATTGAAACATAGATGGCCTCTCGAATGAGAGTCAAACAGCTCTTCAAGACAAGAATTACAACCTTTAATTTGTATAGCCTATCTCCTGTGTACTTTAGACGGGTTATATAATATACACTTCTCGTCATACTTGTCAATCATCTTGCGATTGTCAAGGGGTGATCAAGTACCCAGTTTGCACATGCATAGTGAATATATACGGAATATTTTTTCATATTTTATTACTGTCACCACCACCATGAAACTGAGCAAACAGAAACAAAAAATTGTCTGAGAGAGAGAGAGAGAGAGAGGAGTAAATATCTCTATTGTCTCTGATCGTCTGACTAATAAACAGGTGTCAGATTGAAAAAAAAACACTCTGGTTGAAAAACTCGGAGTTGAAACAATTTTGTGCGGGGAATCCCCGTTCATACCGTTATCTTTTTTGCAATGTTTAGGAACAGGAGGGGAATCCCCACTCGTTTGGAATGGTACCAACGGGACATAAGCAAATAGCACATAGTTTCATAACTTGTTTAATCACGTGTAGAGGTCCCATAGAATAACAATGGAAGGGTTATAGCGCTATAGAATAGCATGGAAGGGAATTCCTATAGGGGCATGCAAATAACATGGAGATTGCTATTGGGGCATGCAAATTCAATAGATACTTACTACTTGTATTATTATATCTTAGTCTCAGTTATCAAATAAAGTTAATTGTACTACTTTTACAGTTTTATTTAACCAGTCCACGTAATTTAAATAGAATATTAAATTAAAAATTTAAATAAATTTAAAAAATAATTAAAAATTTAGAACTGAACTTTAAATTTTTTATGTCATGGTGAAATTAAAACTGAAGTGGAAGCTTTTTATTTTCTCTGGAGAAATTAGAATTGAATTGTGTTCTTTGGTAAAATTCAGAAGAGAACTTGAATATTCACGATCAAAGTATAACTTTTCCAATCTTCTAGGAAAAATTTGGAACAGAACTTTAAATTTTTTTCATCACTATGTGAAAAGTCGGAACTGAATTTAAGAAAATTTAGAATTAAAATGAAACTTTTTCTCTTCATGGAAAATAATCACATTCTTAGTATAAATTTTCCTATCTTCTATGGAAAAATTTAGAACAGAACTTTAAATTTTTTATGTCTTGATACTTAAAACTGAAGTGGAAGCTTTTTGTTGTCTCTGGAGAAATTAGAATTGAATTGTGTTCGTTGGTAAAATTCAGAAGAGAACTTGAACTTTTCTATCTTCTATGAAAAATTTGGAAGTATTTAAAATTTTTCATCTCTTTGAGAAAAATCTGAACTGAAGTGGAAAATTTTTATTTTATTTTGGGAAAATAGAATTAATCAATAACTTATTTCATTTTCATTAAGAAAATTCAGAATCGAAATTGAACTTTTCTTCTTCCGGGAAAATATTTGGAACAGAACTTTAAATTTTTTCATCTCTTTGAAAAAGGTCAGAACTGAATTTAAGAAAATTTAGAGTTAAAGTGAAACTTTTTATCTTCATAGAAAATAATCACAATCATGGTATAACTTTTCCTATCTTCTAAGGAAAAATTTAGAATTGAACTTTAAATTTTTTATGTCTTGGTGAACTTAAAACTGAAGTGGAAGCTTTTTATTTTCTCTGGTGAAATTAGAATTGAATTGTGTTCTTTGGTAAAATTCAGAAGAGAACTTGAACTTTTCTATCTTCTAAGAAATATTTGGAACAGTATTTTAAATTTTTAAAATCTCTTTGAGAAAAATCTGAACTGAAGTGGAAACTTTTTATATTATTTGGAAAAATAGAATTGATCAATAACTTATTTCATTTTCATTGAGAAAATTCAGAATCGAAGTTGAACTTTTCTTCTTCCGGGAAAATATTTGGAACAGAACTTTAAATTTTTTCATCTCTATGTGAAAAGTCGGAATTGAATTTAAGAAAATTTAGAATTAAAGTGAAACTTTTTATCTTCATAGAAAATAATCACTATCATAGTATAACTATTCCTATCTTCTAAGGAAAAATTTAGAAAAGAACTTTAAATTTTTTATGTCTTGGTGAACTTAAAACTGAAGTGTAAGCTTTTTATTTTCTCTGGAGAAATTAGAATTGAATTGTGTTTGTTGGTAAAATTCAGAAGAGAACTTGAACTTTTCTATCTTCTATGAAAAATTTGGAATAGTACTTTAAATTTTTTCATCTCTTTGAGAAAAATCTGAACTGAAGTGGAAAATTTTTATATTATTTTGGGGAAACAGAATTGATCAATAACTCATTTCATTTTCAATGAGAAAATTCAGAATCAAAGTTGAACTTTTCTTCTTGCGAGAAAATATATTGAACAGAACTTTATATTTTTTCATCTCTTTGAGAATGGTCAGAACTGAATTTAAGAAAATTTAGAATTAAAGTGAAACTTTTTATCTTCATAGAAAATAATCACAATCAAAGTATAACTTTTCCTATCTTCTAAGGAAAAATTTAGAACTGAACTTTAAATTTTTTATGTCTTGGTGAACTTAAAACTGAAGTGGAAGCTATTTATTTTCTCTGGAGAAATTAGAATTGAATTGTGTTCTTTGGTAAAATTCAGATAAGAACTTGAACTTTTCTATCTTCTAAGAAAAATTTGGAACAATATTTTAAATTTTTTCATCTCTTTGAGAAAAATCTGAATTGAAGTGGAAAATTTTCTATTATTTTGGGAAAATAGAATTGATCAATAACTTATTTCATTTTCATTGAGAAAATTCAGAACCGAAGTTTTACTTTTCTTCTTCCGGGGAAATATTTGGAACAGAACTTTAAATTTTTCATCTCTTTGAGAAAGGTCAGAACTGAATTTAAGAAAATTTAGAATTAAAGTGAAACTTTTTATCTTCATAGAAAATAATCATAATCATAGTATAACTTTTCCTATCTTCTACGGAAAAATTTAGAATTGAACTTTAAATTTTTTATGTCTTGGGACTTTTCTTGTTCAGGGAAAATATTTGGAATAGAACTTTAAATTTAACTCTTTGAGAAAGGTCAGAATTGAATTTAAGAAAATTAGAATTAAAGTGAAACTTTTTATCATCATTGAAAATAATCACTATCATAGTATAACTTTTCCTATCTTCTACGGAAAAATTTAAAAGTGAACTTTAAATTTTATATGTCTTGCTGAACTTAAAACTGACGTGTAAGCTTTTTATTTTTTCTGATGAAATTAGAATTGAATTGCGCTCTTTGGTAAAATTCAGAAGAGAACTTGAACTTTTCTATCTTCTATGAAAAATTAATCCTGCTAGTAGTATCATTATCTCTAAAATTATTTTTCTTACATCTCTGATCTTTTTAATAGATATTATGAACGATTGACATACTAGCATACCCTAAAAATAATGAACACTTAACAAAATAATACCTCAAATATTTTTAATGAAATTACGACATGTATAATATTGATATAAACATATGTTAAAGACATTATTATACATTATTGGTAAACTTGCGCTTCACTTTCCATCAATTCATCTTTATATTCATTGATGATATTGTCTGCTAATGTCCTTTTTATTCTGCCTGTGATTTCACTGTCTATTGTCACATTATTTTTACATAGATAGCAGTTTTGGCACATTGACATGATATGATTTATGATGTTGATGCAGCTGTATGCATGTCTTCTTTTTCCTTTTGCTTTCATTCGAATGCTAACACCGGAAAGATTGCGATAAGATCTATCAACGGCTAACATGCTACCAGAACCATTAGCTAGAAGTTGTCCCTCTTCATCAACTATTATTTTTAAGTTGGCATTCCCTTTGACTACTAATTTCTCTGGTAATGTTACTCTCGCATATCCACCACTTGCATGATGGAAATTCTTGGCTACACCAAAGGAATTTAACTCCTCACTGTCATGACAACGTATGCATACATTCCCAATAAGATCTCCATTTGCACTCGTTTCATAGTTCAGGTATTTCTCCTTGTCAGCATTCAACACAACGATGATTTTTTCATGTGCACACACTTTCGTCGAATAATTCATCTTCACTTTTTACAGATATGAATTGTGTGTTGATCTTTCCACTGCGTAAAAAATACTGATTCAATGCATGCAATAAACTCGGTAGTGTCGATAACCTGCTATAGAGTATCAGCGGAAAAGCCGCGTCGTGTGTATGAACAAGCATAGAGTACGATTGGTAGAGCCGTAAGCATATTTCACGTCATTTTAAGATTTAAGAAAATTTAGAATTAAAGTGAAACTTTTTATCTTCATGGAAAATAATCATAATCATAGTATAACTTTTCCTATCTTCTGTGGAAAAATTTAGAAGTGAACTTTAAATTTTTTATGTCTTGGTGAACTTAAAACTGACGTGGAAAATATTTGGAGCCGAACTTTAAATTTTTTCATCTCTTTGAGAAAAGTTGGAACTGACTTTTAGAAAATTTAGAATTAAAGTGAAACTTTCTATCTTCATAGAAAATAATCACAATCATAGTATAACTATTCCTATCTTCTATGGAAAAATTTAGAACTGAACTTTAAATTTTTTATGTCTTGGTGAACTTAAAACTGACGTGGACGCTTCACCTACTAAATACTAAGAAACCTTAGCTCAGAAAAGCCTGAAATAGCCAACTACTCATCCTAAACTAGGAGTTTCAGACAACAAACACCTCTGAGGGACTAAGAATCCTAGCTCTGAAAAGTCCAAAAAGCAAACTACACCTCCCAAATCATAATTTTCTGAAAGCACACACCTATGAAATGCTAAGAAATCTAGCTCAGAAAAGTCAAAATAGCAAACCACTCATTCCCAAATCATAGGTTTCAGTCAACACACACCTACGAAAGGCTAAGAAATCTAGATCAGAAAAGTCAAAAAATAGCAACCCACACATCCCAAATCATAGGTTTCAGGCACCACACACCTACGAAAGACTAAGAAATCTGGTTATGAAAAGTCGGAAATAGCAAATTGCATACCTCAAATCATAAGTTTCAGACAACACACACCTATGAAATACTAAGAAACCTTAGCTCAGAAAAGCCTGAAATAGCAAATTATTCATCCCAAACTATAGGTTTCAGACAATAAACACCTATGAGGGACTAAGAATCCTAGCTCTGAAAAGTCTAAAAAGCAAACTACAAATCCCAAATCATAATTTTCTGACAGCACACACCTATGAAAGGCTAAGAAACCTTGCTCAGAAAAGTCAAAAATAACAAATTAACCATCCCAAATCATAGGTTTCAGACAACACATACCTAGGAAAGGCTAAGAAAACCAGCTCAGAAAAGTCAAAAATAGCAACCCACCCATCCCAAATCATTGGTTTCAGACAACACACATCAACGAAAGACTAAGAAATCTAGCTTAGAAAAAGCCCGAAATAGTAATTTACATATCCCAAATCATAAGTTTCAGACAACATTCACCTACGATATACTATGAAACCTTAGCTTAGAAAAGCCTGAAATAGAAAATTACACACCTCAAATCATAAGGTTCAGACAACTCACACCTATGAAATACTAAGAAACCTTAGCTAAGAAAATCCTGAAATAGCAAAACACTCATCCCAAATTATAGGTTTAAGACAACAAACACCTATGAGGGACTGTGAATCCTAGCTCTGAAAAGTCCAAAAAGCAAACTACAAATCCCAAATCATAGGTTTCAGACAACACACACCAACGAAAGACTAAGAACCTTATATCCCAAATCATAGGTTTCAGTCAACACACACCAACGAAAGTTTAAGAAATCTAACTTTGAAAAGCCCGAAATAGTAATTTACATATCCCAAATCATAAGGTTCAGACAACATTCACCTACGAAATACTATGAAACCTTAGCTCAGAAACGCCTGAAATAGCAAATTAGACACCTCAAGTCATAAGTTTCAGACAACACACACCTACGATATACTTAGAAGCCTTAGCTCAAAAAAGCCTGAAATATCAAACTACTCACCCCAAACTATAGGTTTCAGACAACAAACACCTATGAGAGACTAAGAATCCTAGCTCTGAAAAGTCAAAAAAGCAAAACTAAAAATCCCAAAACCTAGGTTTCAGACAACACAAACCAACGAAAGACTAAGAAATCTAGCTTAGAAAAGCCCGAAATAGTAATTTACATATCCCAAATCATAAGTTTCAGTCAACACACACCTACGAAAGGCTAAGAAATCCAGCTCTGGAAAGTCCAAAAGCAAACTACTCATCCCAACCTATAGGTTTCAGACAACAAACACCTATGAAAGACTAAGAAATCTAGCTCAGAAAAGTCAAAAATAGTAATTTATATATCCCAAATCATAAGTTTCTGACAACACACACCTATGAAAGGCTAAGAAACCTAGCTCAGAAAAGTCAAAAATAGAAAACTACTCATCCCAAACTATAGGTTTCAGACACCCAACACCTATGAGGAACTAAGAAATCTAGCTCAGAAAAGCCCGAAATAGTAATTTACATATCCCAAATCATAATTTTCTGACAACATTCACCTACGATATACTAGGAAAGCCTAGCTCATAAAAGTCTGAAATAGCAAACTACTCATCCCAAACTAGAAATTTCAGACAACAAACACCAATGAGAGACTAAGAATCCTAGCTCTGAAAAGTCCAAATAGCAAACTACACATCCCAAATCATAATTTTCTGACAACACACACACCTATGAAAGGCTAAGAAATCCAGCTCAGAAAAGTCAAAAATAGCAAACCTCCCATCCCAAATCATAGGTTTCAGACAACACATACCTATGAAAGACTAAGAAATCCAACTCAGAAAAGTCAAAAATAGCAACCCATACACCCCAAATCATAATTTTCAGACAACATACATCAACGAACGACGGGGCCCGGGGAGGGCCTTTGGGGGTCTGGGGGGCCAGGTGGGAGCCCGGGGAAGCTTTGGGGACCGGGGATTCCTTCGGGATTGGGGTATGGGGATCGGAGCCCTTTGAGTCGGGGTAGGGCGATCGGGGCCCGGTTAGGGTTGGGGTATAGGACCTCACGACACTGTTCAAATAGAACTTGCTTACTATAACGACCACACTCAAAACCTCTTCTAAAACCTTTTCTAAAATCATCTTTTAAAATGTCTCTAACTGTTTCGCCGAAATAATTCCCTAAAATGTCTAAAACCGTTTCACTCAAATAATCCCTAAACGTAATCTCAGCGTGTTCCTTTTGTTTTTGGCATCTCTGTGCTTTCACATTTCAAATTTCTAAGAAACCCTTTCCTACGTTAATCTCTTCATCTCATAAATGTTCCTAGCTACACTATTAAGGTTTCGTTAGAATATCAATTTATCTCTCCGACTTAAAGCTCAGTGAAGCCGTATTTAAAAATAGAATTTCTATCTCTTTAGACTCCCACATAATTCCAAGATAACAAGTGATGTCATTTCTAATTCCTGACACTAAAGATCAATGAAGCCCTATTTAAAAATAGAATATTAATTTTTCTCTCTGTCCTAAAGAACTTTTATCCCTCAGACCTAAGATTAAAGAAGCCATAATGTTTCTTAATTTCCCTTTCGTGAATCAATAATTCCCCGCCGATTATGTAAATCAATTTCTCAGGTTAGGTTAGCCTACAGATCAAAGAAACCATAATGTTTCTTAATTCCCCCTTCGTGAATCAATACATTCCCCTAGCGATTATGTAAATCACCTTGACATTCGCTGAGAGCGTGCACTTACAACAACAACAACATCGACCTTGGAAAAAAGAGGTCATTGACCCCATTAACCACGTGTTCTCCCTAGGGACTCTATGCCCATATTTGGTGTGGGGTTCGGACTATAAGATAGCCTTCTACTGGTTATCACTTCGAACATAGGTGAAATGATTGCAGTCAGTGTTTTTGGACTGGTTTATAATGTTGATATTAATAAGGGAATGTTTATAATTTATACAATTTATCCTCTTTTGGACTTTCTTATGGAATCCTCCGGAGCCGTGCTGTGGTTAACTGCAAAATGATTTTAGATTCCCTATACTGCTATTATCTGTGTGAGATTGCCCTTTTTCTTGGGCAAGAAACTAAGTCTGGTTGTTGCCTTAAGCAGACTCTGGGTAAGCTTCTCCCTCTAAACGCCCCTTCTGAACTTATTGATTCCTATTCATAAACCTCTTTACCCAGAGTTCTTAAAGTAAAAATCAATCAATTGGTAGCGCTCTTAACGGAAGCAAATTAGTTCGAATTGGTACTCAGACTTCGGTGACAACTGGATTTTATTATTAAATTCGATAAAAGAGGAGAAAACGTTCTATTCCGTGTCTTTATATATAACCTTTTTCCAATGGGTCTCTTCAGGTTTTGTTAGTCTAATACGGTGTATGTTTGCCGTTCCAAGGAGGCTGTTTCTATTGTTCAAGCGTCGTCACTGAGAAAAAAAGTTTATAGTGAGCTTAGGGCTACAAACTATTTCTAATAGAATATGCCTGGATAACTAATTGAAGCTCGGGTTTGTATTAGTAGTAAGTATCTATTGAATTTGCATGCCCCAATAGCAATCTCCATGTTATTTGCATGCCCCTATAGGAATTCCCTTCCATGCTATTCTATAGCGCTATGTCCCTTCCATTGTTATTCTATGGGACCTCTACACGTGATTAAACACGTTATGAAATTATGTGTTATTTGCTTATGTCCCTTTGGTACCATTCAAAACGAGTGAGGATTCCCCGCCTGTTCCTAAACATTGCAAAAAAAAGATAACGGTATGAACGGGGATTCCCCGCACAAAATTGTTTCAACTCCAAGTTTTTCAACCAGAGTGTTTTTTTTTCTTTCAAGCTGACACCTGTTTTTTAGGCAGCCAATCAGAGAACTGCTTAACAATTCTTCATTGAAACCCCGTATAAAATGTTCATGCATTGGAATTTAATTTTCATTATGGTTTAACATATCGAGTGTTGTAAACTTAATTTTATTAACTTTGAAACAATGGACGTTTCTGTTTTCTATGTGAGCATAGTTTACAGAATCTATTTCCAGATAAATGGTATTTCACCAGTACATTCAAATTTCAGGGGGACTTAGCCCCCCTCCCCTACAACAATACAAAACTTTAAAATATGATGAGTATATTCGATAGAAAACGCTAAGTATGCTTTTTTCTATTATGTAAAACAAAAACTCTCTCATCCACTGTTTTGTTATGATCATAATTCCTTACTTTTAGCTATTTCGTTCATAAAAAAAATGCCCCTTTTTCCCAATTATCAGAAAATCTTTTTTCCAGTCTAAAAACCACTTGTGTTTATAATTACGGAGAGTCCCTTTTGAAGACAGAGTTTAAACGTGTCTTACCTGAGTTATGAAAACAAAAGGTTGATGATTAAGACAAGGATTTATGTAATTCTAAACGCTTTGGCCATTCAAAAAGCGAAGATTTCTGTTAAATAAATAATTCTTATACATTTTAAAATAGCTTATTTCGTTCCAAAGCTGGGCTTTTTCATAACCAAAGATTCACATTTGACCCAAAGAAATGTATTTTATATAATTTTCTTACAGAAACTAGTGTTTACGGTAAAAAAAGCTTTATAGTTTAGTTCTTATAGAAATGGCTTATTTTCGTTCCAAAGCTGCGCTTTTTCATAACCAAAGGTTCACATCTGACCCAACGAAATGTTTTTTATAAAATTTTCTTAAAAAAACTAGTTTTTAAGGTAAAAAAAGCTTTATATTCCAGTTTTTACGGAAATGATTTATTTTTATTCCAAAGCTTGGCGGTTTTATAAAAAAAGATTCGCATTTGACCCAAAGAAATGTATTTTATATAAATTTGTTCAAAAAACTAGTGTTTACGTTCAAAAAAGCTTTATAGTTTAGTTTTTACGGAAATGGCTTATTTCGTTCCAAAGCTTGGCTTTTTCATAACCAAAGGTTCACATTTGACCCAAAGAAATGTATTTTCTATAATTTTCTTACAAAAACTAATGTTTACGGTCAAAAAATCTTTATAGTTTAGTTTTTACGGGAATGGCTTATTTTAGTTCCAAAGCTGCCCTTTTTCATAACCAAAGGTTCACATCTGACCCAGCAAAATTTATTTTATATAATTTTATCAAAAAAAATATTTTTTACAGTAAAAAAAAAAAGCTTTATAGTTTAGTTTTTTACGGAAATGGCATATTTTCGTTCCAAAGCTAGGCTTTTTCATAACCAAAGGTTCACATTTGACCCGAAGAAATGTATTTTCTATAATTTTCTTACAAAAACTAGTGTTTACGTTCAAAAAAGCTTTATATTTTAGTTTTTACAGAAATGGCTTATTTTCTTTCCAAAGCTGGGCTTTTTCATAACCGAAGGTTCACATTTAAACCCAAAGAAATGTATTTTCTATAATTTTCTTACAAAAACTGGTGTTTACGTTCAAAAAAGCTTTATAGTTTAGTTTTTACCGAAATGGCTTATTTTCGTTCCAAAGCTGGGCTTTTTCATAACCAAAGGTTCACATTTGACCCAAAGAAATGTATTTTCTATAATTTTATTACAAAAACTACTGTTTACGATCAAAAAAGCTTTGTAGTTCATTTTTTACTGAAATGGCTTGTTTACATTCCAAAGCTTGTCTTTTTTATAAGCAAAGATTCACATTTGACCCAAAGAAATGTATTTTATATAATTTTCTTACAAAAAATACTGTTTACGATCAAAAAAGCTTTATAGTTTAGTTTTTACGGAAATGACTTATTTTTGTTCAAAAGCTTGGCTTTTTCATAAATTATACTATGGGGAGATGTTTTTGAAATTTCCCTTCCCCCCAAACTAAAAATTTTCCAAAATTTTACTTTAAAAGCTTTTCCTTTTAAATATTTCTAAAGTGCTAAGACATAGAGTGCTTCAAACACCAGAATAAACTTTAGAGGGAAATTTTATCTGTAAAAGAGGGCTTATTATTTCCTTTCTAAATTTGTCTTGTCTTTTAAGGTTGTGGAGGTGGATTCATACAAGTAACTTCCATCCCCAAAGAGACAGAGATGGGGTGACACTAAATAAATACGAGCTGCAAGACCATGAATCTTTAGATATGTTAGCTGCCTTACATGTTCTCTGGACCAGCTAGGAGCCTCTCAAGCCAGTGTCAGCTCTGCACAAACCTCTATGCAACCTGGCAGAAAATTCAAGAGAGAATGGATAGATTCTCATAATACACCAGTCTCATCTAGTCAAGATCGGGGGGTCACCCCCTATCAAGCATTGCCGGGCCCCTCACGACCAATGCAAGGCGAGAATGATGTGGCCCCTACAACTCTTGACATGCAAGCTGCAAATTTAAATGTGAGTTTTCAAATATTATTTCTCGCTAATTATTCTTTTTACCAAGTCAATTTGAAGGAGTGTGTGTGTGAGCGGTGCACGTGGCGCTTATTTTTCTGTATACCCGATAATTAATTGAGATAGTATGAAGAAAATTTCAAATTCAATAACGTCGTAATGATTGTTGTATGTGTGTGTGTGTGTGTGTGTGTGTGAGAGTTGCATGCTTCGCATCTACTCGATAATTCATAGAGATAGAATAATGAATATTGCAAATTTATAACGGCGTAATGATTTTTGTATGTGTGTGTGTGTGTGTATGTGTGTGTGTGTGTGTGCGGTGTATGCGCCGCGTCTACTCGATAATTCATTGAGATAGTATAATGAATATTGAAAATTCAATAACGGCGTTATGATTGTTGTATGTGTGTATGTGTGTGTGTGTGTGTGTGTGTGTGTATGAGCGGTACATGCGCCGCGTCTACTCAATAATTCATGGAGATAGTATAATGAACATTGCAAATTCAATAACGTCATAATGATTTTAATGTTTTTTTTTGTGTGTGTATGTTTGTGTGTATTCGCGGGTGTTGTGGAGCAAGTCATGTGCTGAATCGACTATTTTATTCATTGAGATAGTATAAAGAACAATGCAAATTAAATATCTGCTTATTGATTTTTATATGTGTGTGTGTGTGTGTGTGTGGTGCTGGCGCCGCGTCTACTCGATACTTGAGTTAGATAGTATAATGAACATAGCAAATTCAATAACGGCGTAATAATTTTTGTATGTGTGTGTGTGTGTGTGTGTGTGTGTGTGTGTGTGTGTGTGTGTGTGTGTGTGTGTGTGTGTGTGTGTATGTGTGTGTGTGTGTGTGTGTGTGTGTGTGTGTGTGTGTGTGTGTGTGTGTGTGTGTGTGTGTGTGTGTGTGTGTGTGTGTGTGTGTGTGTGTGTGTGTGTGTGTGTGTGTGTGTGTGTGTGTGTGTGTGTGTGTGTGTGTGTGTGTGTGTGTGTGTGTGTGTGTGTGTGTGTGTGTGTGTGTGTGTGTGTGTGTGTGTGTGTGTGTGTGTGTGTGTGTGTGTGTGTGTGTGTGTGTGTGTGTGTGTGTGTGTGTGTGTGTGTGTGTGTGTGTGTGTGTGTGTGTGTGTGTGTGTGTGTGTGTGTGTGTGTGTGTGTGTGTGTGTGTGTGTGTGTGTGTGTGTGTGTGTGTGTGTGTGTGTGTGTGTGTGTGTGTGTGTGTGTGTGTGTGTGTGTGTGTGTGTGTGTGTGTGTGTGTGTGTGTGTGTGTGTGTGTGTGTGTGTGTGTGTGTGTGTGTGTGTGTGTGTGTGTGTGTGTGTGTGTGTGTGTGTGTGTGTGTGTGTGTGTGTGTGTGTGTGTGTGTGTGTGTGTGTGTGTGTGTGTGTGTGTGTGTGTGTGTGTGTGTGTGTGTGTGTGTGTGTGTGTGTGTGTGTGTGTGTGTGTGTGTGTGTGTGTGTGTGTGTGTGTGTGTGTGTGTGTGTGTGTGTGTGTGTGTGTGTGTGTGTGTGTGTGTGTGTGTGTGTGTGTGTGTGTGTGTGTGTGTGTGTGTGTGTGTGTGTGTGTGTGTGTGTGTGTGTGTGTGTGTGTGTGTGTGTGTGTGTGTGTGTGTGTGTGTGTGTGTGTGTGTGTGTGTGTGTGTGTGTGTGTGTGTGTGTGTGTGTGTGCGTGTGTGTGTGCGTTTGCGTATGTGTGTAAGAGTGTGAGTGCGCGCGTGTGTGTGTGAGTGTGTGCGCTTTTTTACGTGTGTATGTGTGCTATTAACAAAATTTGTAATTTATACTGCATTTTTTGTAAATAATGCTATAAGCAAAAAGTATTTGAGTTTTATGGGATGGTATGGGAAAAAAATGAACATGATTTTTCAAATTTATGAAATAATGCTTATTTCACATAGAAAATAAAACCTTTTTTCTACAGATTAATGAAATAGCAGTACCACTGGGTCATGAGACATCAGCATTTACAGGAACAATTCTATCACCACCAACGGATTTCAGTGACGAACCTACATTAATGGAATGGCAAAGAGGTTTTCTTAATAATGTTTTTGGGGAAATGACTAGCCTAGATGACTTAAATTGTGATATTGACATGACAGAGGACCCGGAATGGGCAGATAGATTTATGAGTGAACATTTAGGCGATGTTACTAGTGCAACTGAACCGGGTCCTCATAAGGAAATTATGTCACAGGACAATACAGTCCTGGATCGATCAATTGTCCCCAAACGCCTTGGAATATGTACCAACAGGCATAGGGGACCTCATGCCATCTCCAACCAATGTCATTGAACAGACTGAGAGTGGTGCTATTGACAGTTTTATGTCACCCCCCACCATTCCGCTTAATGATACAGCAAAAACAATGCAAATTGTTGGACCTAATTTTTCCGGAGATATTTACGACAATAGTTTTATAATTGGTGAATTAAATCCTGTACAAATGGGGGTAGTACAAGAAAATAGTGTCATATCTCCGGAGCTTTGTGAATTTTATTTGTTAGCATCTCCTCTAGGTCATTTACAAACCCATAGAGTTTATTTTAACCCCCCCGAGAAAAACGCTATAAACGAGAGCATTATTTTAACAGACCCTGTGAATGTTCTCCATAGCTACATCGACAGAATTCGAGCACGAATTGAGATTCAGATTCAGAAATGGGAGGGTCAAGGGGGGTTAAAGCATCAGTAAATCAAAAAGTTTATATACAAAAGGGGATATCTGGAGAAATTTTTTATTTTCATTTTGCAATTGGCAATCAAACTTTTTACTTTGGTCTAAACGAATTTGAGAGCAACTTTTTCAACTGGGTAAATAAATTAATATTGACTTTGCACACGTTTAACGAGAGGGGAAGCGGGTCCACCATTTTTAACATTGAACACATGGATCTGAATCTCAGTTGATTTAAAAAAAACTTTATTTTAAGAGGGGCAGGGGGGAGTCGACGAATAAAATGCAACCCAGATTTGTCAGCTACAGGAGGGGTTCAGAGTTTCAATTTTGAAACGGGGCTGCAATGCTTTAAATACGCATTTTTAGCAGCAGCCCATAAAACATTAAGAAAAGATTCATCAATGAAAAATCTCGACGGACTTGCTCGTAACGGTGGAGAAAATTTCCCTAAAGTAAATTTTGACTGTTTAGAGGGGAAGTATCCGGTGTCCTTTAAAGAAATAGCCATATTTGAAAAAGCAAATAAAAATCTTGGGTTGGGGGTGGTTGTTCTCCAGTATGACACGGAATTTGTAGATGGGGGAAAGAAACCAAATAAAAAAAGTGCTTTGTATTCAGTGAGGACACCGATGGTGGATAATGTTAAAAATTGGGTATGGGTTATTTATGAACCTCCCAAAGATGTGAATTACTATGGTCATTTTTTCCCCGTTACAGCAATAAGTTGACTCCTATCCCAAGGCACGAACAAAGGAGAATGTCTCTATTGCCCAATGTGCCTTTCCTCATTTAGATCTGAGCGAACATTCTCGGATCAAATGGGGCATTGAAAAATTCATGGGAATCAACGAATTGAAATGCCGGCAGAAGGCAAAGATACTTTACAATTTAAAAATTTCCAAAATTCCCTGCTTCAAGTTGATAAAGTATGTTTAAATAGTACAACAAGACTGGTCGAAGCATAGGACCCATTAAAGTAAAAGATAGTCAACGGGGATAAACTGGGTGCGTGTTCCTATGCGAATACTCGTTACAATCTCACTCGAAATACGATGGGGAAAGAGTTTTTTTTGGCTATTGATGGGATCGGTAGCGTGTAGCAGGCATTTGAATTCTTCATATATACTACACCTGGTATAATTTTATCTGTGCGTCAAATCAATTATAAACAACCTTTGTAGACACAGGGGCGCCTAACAACAGTAAATCGAAAGAAGTATTGTGTTTGTCGGGGCTCTGTCATTCAAAAAGACACTGTTCAGGAAAACGATAACCTCATTGATCTAAAATCAAAGGGAAAAAGTAACTTTCGAGGATGGGCTCACAAGTCATTTAACTTAAAAATTACACAGTAACTCTTACTTCCGTTTTTTATACATAACTCTAACTATGATCTGAAGTATGTGCTGCCAGTAATGGCAGATCTTCAAAGAAATGGAACAGTGGATGATGCATGGGTGATAGACAGCTTTTCCTACAAAATCATTCCTAAATCATCGGAAAAGTTGCTTGTTTTGGAATTTATGTGGAAATTTGTTGAAGAGGACGTTGAATACACGAATAAATTTCACTTCTTAAATTCTTAAAGTTTTTTCCTCAAATCATTGAGTGAACTAATTGAGGCATAGAAAAACAAAGACCACTCGAAGGCTTTCCTCATTCTAAACCAAGATTTTCCATGTAATTTAACTGAGTTGTTGTCGGTCAAAGGCATCTATCCTTATGAGTATTATTGTTCCATATCGAGATTCGCCGAGGAAACTATTCCTTCGATTGAATCGTTTTACGACAGTCTACACGATCGTAGGTGCATCCCCGATGAATACAGTTTTGCTAAAAAAGTTTGGGCAGAGGGAGGGTGTAAAAATAGCTTTGACTACTGCAAGCTGTATTTGTATTATATTCGAGTGATGTGTTAACTTTGTTAGACATTATGTGTAAAAATACGGACAAAATCAATAGGGAATTTAATCTTGATTTGCGCTATTATGTTTCATCTCCTCATCTGGTGATGGACCTCATCCTAAAAATTCGTGGGGAAAAATCGGGCTAATCACAGACATTGATCAGCATCTGTTCATCGAAAGGTCAATGAGAGGTGGATTTGTTTTTCATGGGGACGTTATCTCTGAAACTGATCCAACTGGAGAGAAGACGGGGACCAAATCGGATGCAGTTTTTCTTGATATGAATTCTCTCTACCCCTCTGCCATGTCCCATTATGCGCTACCTTGAGGTGACTATAAATGGCTCAATAATCCTCAAGCTTCCCATTTCCCCAACATTGACAGTGTTGAGGAGAATGAACCGGTGGGATAGTTTTTTGAAGTTGATGGGGAGACACCAGTTGAGCTTCACGATACAGTAAAGGATTTTGTTATCCCATGCATCAATAGACCTGTGACTAAGGACTCTTTGAGCCCCCGCAAAAGGCGTTTAGTCGAGGTGGACGGATTGCATTGGTCACCTTCAAAACAAAAACTTATTGCTGACCTTCTGCCGAAAAAAAATATAGATGTACATCATGTGGCTTTAAAATGGATGTGCAACAACGTTTTCAACGTCACAAAGGTTCACAGAGCGCTCCAGTTTAGCCAAAAACCATATCTAAAAACGTTTGTTGACACTTTTGTCAACAAACGTTTGAAGTGCAGATGAAAGCTAAAAGAGAAATTTATAAACTCAGTTTGAATTCGAATTTCGGCAAAATGTGTGAGAGTGTTTGTAATAGGAATCGTTGTGACGTCATGACCAACCCCAAACAATGTGCTCCAATTATTGCCGATCCAAATTACACTTCCTTCACAATCATTGACCCGGACATGGTACTATTGATTATGAAAAAAAGACGTATTATATGAAATACAAATATTGCTACAGGCAGTGCGATTTTGGAGATCTATAAAAAGCTCAAGCTGAACTGATAGTACAATGTGGCTAGGGTCAAGTGGCCCGAGAAGGGACAAGTAGAGGTCTGCTATGGGGACACGTATTCTCTATTGTTAAAAGTAAAAAACCCAAATCTAATTGAGGATTTGGCGCACGATGAAATTATCAGCTCACGGATGGACTGCGCCAATTGGCGTGGTCTTTACCCAGAGCTATTGAAACGTTGGGTACAAAATCAGATTTTATTTTTTAAATCTGAAATAGGAAGTGACATTATTTTCTGTGACATGTTTTTTAGTCCGAAAGAGTTCTTTATACAGACAAACGACAAGTAAATCAACAAACGTTGCAAAGAGTGCCCACGCGCTATGTGGATAAGAATTTCAACATGGACATCTATAGGAATTGTATTGTTCAAAATACAATTCCACATGCCGAATTGCTGGCAATTCGTTCCATCAACTACAGGAACTTTACTGTAAATGTAGAAAAAATTGCCATGAGTACCATCTCCGACAAGGTCTATGTTTGTCAAGATGGTGTGACTACCCTCCCCCTTGGGCACTATTTAACTTCAGACCGGGCCGAATGTGTTATCCATAGGGAAAGTCTCGTTTTGAATAAAGTCCAGTAAAAATTTTTTTCCTAAAACCTTTGGGGGGGGGGGGGGGGGTGGCTGCCAGCGGGGGGGGGGGATCGCACCGCCAGCCACTACCAAAGTTTTTTTTTTTTGGACTTAGAGCAGATTTTTTTTTTGTGCTTTTGTACATGTTGCATTCAAATTAAAAAAGTGATATTATTTTAAGTGCTTTATTCTAATAAATGATGTATTTTTTCTATAAATAAAAAAAAGTGTATTTATTTAAGTGTTTTTTTCTCTCTCTGTGCCTATGTAAATGTTGTATTTTTTTTCATGTTTAATGTGCTTTTTTTTCAATGTATATTTTTTAAGTATTGTTACTTTTTTATGCATATAATAAAAGAAAATATGATTCTTTATTCGTCTTCTTCATCTTATTATTATTCTTGAACGGATTAGTAGTAGTAGTAGGGAAATTATTTAGCCATTAGACAACTATAGTCTACAGTTAGTTGTCCAGGTGAATTGTTGAAGGGAACATGTATCAATTTAAAACACCATTCAGATCGTTTCTGTTTTAGCCCTCAATGTCAGGCAAAACAACACTCTTAACTAAAATAATTAAAAATTGCAATAAAATGTTTGTGGAAAAGCCGAAAAAAATCTACTATAGTTACAGTATTTGGCAGGAGTCATACGATAAAATAAAAGCAATTGCTGCCACCATGGGTTTGGTGCAGATACAATTCATACAGGGACTTGATGTTTTCAGCATTATTGAACCAAACTCTTGGCTGATCATTGACGATCTTGCTGAATTTATTGAACAATGGTCCCAGGAAATGCTACAATTGTTCACCATTCACTCTCATCATGAACAGATTTCCGTTACTCTGGTTCTAAACAATCTCTTTCATCAGAGCAAATGTATGTAAACACTTGCATTGAACTGCACCTATTATATCATCTACAGAGTTGTTCGGGATTCCAGCTTACTAGTAGCCCTCGATAAACAAATTTATCCAGGTGCCCCCAAATTTCTGCTCTCAGCATACAATCAGGCAACTAATAAACCCCACGGCTATATCCTATTGGATCTTTATTCAAAATACATACGAAGATCTGCGTGTAGTCACAGATATTTTCGACAATGATATTACAGTATATCTCCCCGTGAACACTAAAAAGACCTATTAGTCGGTATCATGACACTGAAGAAGCTACAAGGATATAGACATTTGTTTTCGGTTCTAAGAACTTCAAAACCCTCGCTTAGGAAAGCCATACTCAAACATGGTATTGACAATGATTTCATTAATCTAATATCTGAACTTTGTTTAAATTTGATTGAGGGTAATGTTCAACTGCCAGAAGTAGTTAAGCAACAGGCAAAACAACATCGTTCCATTGTACGTACATTTGCCTCTAAAAACAAAGGAAAGAATTTTAAAAAGAAACTTCTTCTTCAAATAGTTATCTTCTTTCTCCCACTTGTAATACCGATATTTGCAAGACTCGTACCTATCACACACTAGAGAATGTCAACACCCTATAACTTGACTCCAAGGGCTCTCACCTCTTCACCTGTGGGACTCTTTGAAGGAGATCTAAGAAAACACCCTGTCAGTAAGGACGTTAAGGACGATAAAAAACTGCTTTTACAATGTGTGACTCCACACTAAATAGGTGAACTTAAACCCCATCGGGCCAAAGCCACTGCTGGTATTGATCACAAAAAAGAATCATCTCCTCAAGAGTCTGCTGCTGGAACAAAATTAAAGAAGTAGTAATTGTATTAAATTGTATTTAAATTTGGAAATATATGGCCCCACTAATATGTTTAACAAAGAACACGACTCCTAGCCTATCTCATGGAAAGTATTCAAGATCACATTCAAGTTGAGAGCAATGGAAAAGGGATTGTAATTCAGGGCAAGAGTTGTACTCTGCTTGATTTAATATATGACATGGTTACAGATTATAAAGGACTGTGTTCATTTGACACTCATCTATGTAACTTTCTAAATATATTAAACATTCCCAAATTCCATATTAACAATAGAGAAATCCTAAAAAAATTAAATGAAGATGTACTATGCTAAACACCATTAAAATGTGAACATGAAGAAGAAGAAGATTTTAAATCAATTTTGTAAGATACTCGCACACCACAGATAGCTAAACAAAAGCGAAGACGTATCAAGTCAACGTCACCACCAACCACAACTAGTATATAAAAGGGTAGCGGACGTTACACAACGTGTTTACGTTCAAAATGGTTGAAGTTCTGAAAGGTGTTTATTAAAACATTGTCGAAGTGGGGTGTCTAACTTCTCCCATTACTCTTTCTTAGTTCACCTGGGTTCGCGCTATAAGCGAAAAGGATTATCTGAAGAATAAATCAAGTTACACTCGGCATATAACTACCTGAATTTGGGCCAATCAAAATCGAAAAACTAAAGCCTTTATTCCAGTGCATATAATGCAAGCAGATCTCCTAACTCTAGATGAGATTCAAAGACGTCGCAATACACCGTACAAGTACATTCTACTTGCAATCAGTGTTTTAGTCGCTATGCATATGCAATTCCATTGCACTCGAAGAGAGGCATTGAAGATGCTCAGGCCATTGAAAGTATTCTCGAACAGGATTCATATAAAAAAATTCAAACGGATCGTGGAAGTGAATTTGTTAATCCCCATGTTGCAAAAGTACGAGTGAAATATAGTACACTGCTCTATCATAGTCATAGTCCTATAAAGGTTGCATTGGTTAAACGATTGATAAGAACTATTCGACTTTTAATTTCAAGATATTGTATATTGAAAAATACACCCGCTTTTATTCCATGATTTAGATAAAATCATGTTGATTTATAATCAACGACCTCATCGATCATTGTCCAACTCAACCCCAACGGAAGTTCATCATTCTGATCATGATACAATTGACACCTTTCTTAAACAGTATTCCAATGAAATGATTGTCAAGAAGAAAAATAAATTCAATGTTGGTGATACTGTTCGTATTAATAGGACAACTAATGTTTTTGAAAAGGGGAATTATTTGTGGTCCACCGAACTTTGTAAAGTGGCAAAAATCCTAGACACTAAACCCATAACTTATCGTTTGAGCGATACCAAAGATGAAGAGATTCTCGGCGGCTTTTATGACTATGAACTACAAAAGGTTAAAAATAATAGTGAAATCTATCAAATTGAAAAGATATTAAAGACTCTTACTTACAGGTGTAGGAAACAGTTACTTGTTCGGTGGCTAGGATACAACTCTGATTTTGATTCTTGGATCGGTGTTGAAGATATTGACAATGCCCAATGATTTCTGTGTAACTTATATGTCCAACGTTTCCGATCCTCTCTACAACGACCTGAATAGGACAAGTGATTTTTGGACAAAACTCTCCCCCGCCATCAAATTTGACGGTGCGTATGAAGTGGCTCTTGTCGACTGTATTCTCAAAAATACCTATGACATCCTAAGAAAAGATCGTGATTATTATATAAATGCCATACCATTCAATTGGACACTCTTTGTCAACTAAGAATCAGTTGAAACACTTAAATTTAAAGAATATACACTTGACGAATTGAAGTATATTGAATATAATAATACGAGTGATTTGTGTCGTATAATCAATAGAAAAATCTCACATCGTAGGAATGGTAAATTCCATTTTAATTATTCATTGGAACATGATAGGATTTACATTAGCTCACCTGATGACACTGAAATAATTATTCTCAATGATAATATGAGAGACGTTCTTGGCTTTAAGCAGAATATGATCAATGGGGAAAATGCTGGAGCCGTTTACGGGATGGATAAAGCTATTTTTGCTGGTTATCCACCTATTTTCGCCTCGGACTCCTGCATATTTCTCTATGCATCCTTTTTGGAAACATCGAGAGTCGGTAATTCAAATGTCCCCCTCCTACGTGTTCTTGAACGAAAAGCAACTCATGAACTTGTTCGTCACTATAATATAAAGCATCTTCAGTATGTTCCTGTAAACACTTCGTATTTGGAACTCTGTCAGTTTACACTAAGAAGTGAATTGAGTGATCCTCTAGCAATAACAAAAGGCTTAGCAGTGATTACATGTCATTTTCGACCCGTTGTCGGCGACAGCACAATCACCTAAAATGAACAATAGAAGAATTCCATTTGTCTGCCCCGATATCGATTGCTATGTTGGTGCTTTGAGTCCACATCTAATAGGAAATGGATTGAATTACTACAAGGGCCTTACTACGACGTCTAGCTATGGTCTTGGTAACTGGTTTTCTAGGCTATTTCGTTCTGCACTACCCCTTGCCAGAAAATATCTTTTACCTTCTGCATCAAGTTTTGCTGCATCCACACTAGAGGACTGGGGGTCGGGCAGGAATTTCAAGAAGAGTGTTAAGGAAAATATTAGATATTCAGCAAGAGTCGTTGGTGAGCAATTAAAATCTTGACCAAATGGGGAGGGATTGAAAAGCATGCGTGCGCGTCATTCACTCATCAGTCTCCACCCAGGCGGGAGGCGAAGAACGTCAACAAGGACTTTGAGGAAGAAAACAAGGAAAACTAAGAAGCAGAAGAAGAAGAAAAAGAAAAAGATTGTCAGGTCAGAGAAGTACCTCTTCTCTTAAGAAGAATTATCTCCCTCACAAAGAATCATATCCATCAATCATCTCCTCATTGAATCTATTCAATGCTGAAAATGTTGATGTCAGTGTCAAGTATGGTTACTATGAACAATTTCATCCCCAACAACCCCTCTCGGAAAATATACACTTTCAAATATTTTCCAATGAAGACTATTTCATTGATTTGTCATCAAAATTTATTGATTTAAATGTTGCGGTGAGGAAAAATTCAGATAATACAACTCCAAATGCTGCCGACGGTCTCTCCTACGAAAACTGTATTCTACACAACCTATTCAAACAAATTAATGTATTTATTAATGGAACATTGGTGAGCACTAGCAATAATTTATCAAACTATGCAAGCTACATACAATTTATGATGATGACACCAAAGGCATACAAGGAGTTGAGAGGACAATCATTGGGCTATGAATATCAATCAGGTGTTGATACTGATGGTGAGTATCAACTGGTGATACTCACCAGTGATACTCACAGTATGATGGTGATACCCAAGAGTATCATCTGGTTGGAAAATTAAATCATGAGATATTCAATATATCCCAATGGCTATCCCCCAATGTCAAGATTGACATAAAGTTACAGCTGGCCCCATCGAATTTCATTTCGAGAAAAATACTTCCTGCAGCACCCGATGCAAATGTAATTATCATATCTGCAATTCTCCACGTCCGAAAACAACAGATTAGGAGCTCTGTTGCATTGGCAGTTGAAAAGCTAATAGCCAATGGCAACAACATTAAGCTTCTTGTATCACGTACGATCACCAATCAACGTCACATTGCCACCGGCTCTCGTATCTATAGCAAATCATCATTTATCAATGGAGAAATCCCATCAAAATTGGCTTTGGCCTTTGTGAAGAGTGGTAGTGATATTGGATCCTGGACTGAATCCCCCCATGATTTTAATTTTGTCGGTCTATCTAGCCTTGTGTGCTAAGTGAATGGTATTACCCTGGACAATCTGTAATTTGACAAAAATCCCTGTTAAGTTAGCACGAGCTGGCAATACAAGCTCGAGAACCGTACTCAATTGCATTAACTGAAAATTGCTGATTCATTGTTTTCTAGATATCATGGGGTAATTTATCTGGACTCGTTAGTGTCCCTAGATATGAGCGTAGTAAGAACTTGGACTGTACGTCTAGAGGTTTCATTTGCCGATGCTTTGACTGAGAGTATCACGCTAATATAATTGAGTCAATTTGAAACCTATTGGGAAATCACACCCGACGGCAGTGTTCTACTAGACCTAGCACCATGAACACAAACCAAATAATCAAAGTATTTAGAATGGATCTATATATGTCCCAGTACAAGTCCTATTGCATACCTTCGGACTTCATTGAGAAAATTCCAAGTGTTAAAAATACCCTAATAATTGTTAATAGCTGTCCACCGACTTTGACGACTGGTCAATGGCTATGTATATATCAAATAACAAATAGTATTGAAGTTTTGTATCCTCTTGGCCTTTGGTAAAAATCTTACACTCCATACATTAGTAACTTCATTGAAAGCAGAGAGAAAAATATTGTTCAAAATAAACGAAGAGCACAGGATTTAGTAAATAAAACATGTAGTTTCTATGTACTACTTTTTTTCATGTTCAGATGTTGTGGCTATACTTAGAACCAGTTTCTCAACTTCCACGTTGACTTAGTTCAATTGAATGACTTTTTAGTGGAAAATATACTTACAAGTGTATTTAAGATTGATTTTAGTGCCCCTACGAATAAAATGTTCTAAAAATGTATGTGAAATTGTTTATTAATATAAAAAAATTTATATACATGATAAGACGACTTTTCTACTTTTTAGATTTCATCTTCTACTAGGTATTTGTCAACAACAACTAGTGCAGGTATATTATCCGAATTCACTGTGTACTGATCCTGATGTACTGCGATGTCAGGGTCGCATTTTCTACAATAGTGCAACTTCACTCTTGTCAAATCTCTTTGTATAGTCAATGATACTACTCTCATTCATTCTATAGAATTCACATGTTTCAATTTGTTTATTTGAAGTTATATCACAAATAGTGTCTTCAAGCGGCGAGTCTCATTCCGTCACAGCCAAGTAAAAATCAGTGGATTTACAATCATTATGGTCATTGTCTTCAAAACGATGACGCAGAAACCAAATTTTTCTGTTGTTCCAACAGTTAAATTGCTGACCCGGTTCCTCCTCCCATAACAATCTAAAACCACGACTATACCAATCTTGTAGCAACAAAATAAACTCCTGCTTGTGATTCTGGCCAGTCATACCGAAATATCTATTATTACACTTATTACACTTCTTATACTGACAATTGGAACATAGATGGCCTCTAGGATGAGAGTCACACACCTCTTTAAGACAGGAATTACAACCTTTAATTTGTACAGCATATCCTTTATGCAATTTACACGGGTTGCATAATCTACACTTTTCATCATTATCAATCATTGGGCAATTCTCACATGATGACCAGCTGCCCAGTGTGTACATACATAGTGGACATATATGAAACATTTTTTCATGTGTTAACAGCCTCACTCCCACAATGAAACTGAGCTAGCAACAACAAAAAATTGTCTGAGAGAGAGAGAGAGAGAGGAGTAAATATATCGGTTTTTTCTGATTGGGTGCCTAAAAAAAATTTGTCAGATCGAAAAAAAAACACTCTGGTTGAAAAAAAACTTGGAGTTGAAACAAATTTGTGCGGGGAATCCCCGTTCATACTGTTATCTTTTTTGCAATGTTTAGGAACAGGAGGGGAATCCCCACTCGTTTGGAATGGTACCAACGGGACATAAGCAAATAGCACGTAGTTTCATAACTTGTTTAATCACGTGTAGAGGTCCCATAGAATAACAATGGAAGGGACATAGCGCTTAAAATAGCATGGGAGGGAATTTCTATAGGGACATGCAAATAACATGGAGATTGCTATTGGGGCATGCAAAGTCAATAGATACTTACTACTTGTATTATTATATCTTAGTCTCAGTTATCAAATAAAGTTAATTGTACTACTTTTACAGTTTTTATTCAATCAGTCCGCGTAATTTAAATAGAATACAAGAGTAAATTAAATAGCTCTAAGATGAGTTAAGAGCGTGGAATAACCTTGATTGATTAGAAACCAATTTATCAGTTCAACTCAAAACAAGGTATTTATTAATTAATTCTCTTAATAAGAATCAGGGTTTCTTAGACCTAAGGTAAACTTTAACTTCAACAGGGAAAATCCTTGATTGAATTTCTCTAGACTGGATAGAACTTAAAATTCTTAGCTTGACTAATAACACTTCTCTCCCTCTAGCCTCTTAGTATATGCTTATCAGCTAGCTTGGCTGTATATACGGCCGAGAAATGGGTAGAAGGCGGATAAAACTTCTTCTCTGGATTCAGACTATATTGTATATACTTTAGAGTAAGAATAGGGGGTAAACAGAACTGGAGTCTAGGGAGTTCCAGTTTCTGCCCGTGAAAATACTGTGCTTAAGTTCCAGGAAACACTTACCTGGAAAAAGACACACAGCTCTTAAGGGTTTCACTCATTGTTGTGAGTTTGTTCACCTTAAACCCCTGGTTATTCTAGGCTTATTCCACCAATTTGATGGTTCTGGGAAGAAACTTCTAATGCAATGTCTTAATCAAAGGAGTTGAGTCAGGGTAACTATACCACTCCAACGATGTAACCACAAATTAAAATCTAACCGGAATCTTGAGTTATTTTACAAGGGTGATAACAGCCTTCTTCTGTGATCAGAATATCTCTTAATCAATCAGAATAAATAAAAAAACTATATTAAATTATCCAAGAGACTCAACGCTCTAATGAACCAAATGGGTAAGTTCTTAAAAGGTTAGATACAACTCTGACTAAAGTTAGGGCCAAAAAGGGTACTCGAAGGATTTAATTGACAACTTAATTCAACACAGAAATAGGATATTTTCGTTTGGACAAAGTGACAAAAAGGCTTTATGATATTATTTGGATATTACATTCAAAGAAGTTGAGACAGACAGGTGGTTGCTACTAACTTAGTTATAAAGAAAGGTTACTTACCAAAGCTCTATTCCTTTCTAACTAGATCTAGAGACAAGACACCCCTGATTTCTCTCTGATCCGTAAGTAGGAATGACCTATTGACTCGTGACATGACACCACTGCTGCCATCTACAATTTAGTCTAACGCTGACGGGCTATAATTTATTCAAGGATTTTCGATCCACGAAGGGGAGAGAATTTCTGAGAACTTGATTTACATAATCGGTGGGGAGAATGTTTTGATCAAGGAAGGGGAAATAGGAAGTACATGCCTCCTTCTAAGCCAATCAGAGAGTCGGTTACATCACCTTCTAAAACAATCAGAGGGTCGATTACATATTAGCGGGAGAGGATTGCAGAGAATATAAGGAAAGGATTTTTGCTATAGTTTTTTTATTAGTCTGTGAATAGAATTAAAATGAGTGAGAAGAACAGTTTGACTTTACTCATTTGGATATATTTGTGCCCATGATGAGTGGAATGTTTACCCTATTAGAAGTTGATAATGGAGTTGGTAGCAATAATACAAGAGCACCAAACATTGCGGTGGAAATCACGAGAGGATCACGACTTTGTCTGGAATGGGATGAAGTATATGCAAGATATGTGATATCCTTGAGCAAAATTTAAAATGGAGGATCAATTATGTTTCGCTGCAAAAGTTGATATAGCACTAGTGAATAGACTTCAATGTGCTTTAAGTGCATTAGTGAAACATATCGAAGACAATAAACTGTATCGCTAATTGTACATGCTTAGTATTATTGTTGTAATTATTCAATAAAATTGTTTCGAAATCGAAAATGTTCCCTTTCTTTTTGTCAGGTTAGAATGTTAGGCTAACGATTCATGGTCAGTCTAGAGTCAGCAGTCAGAGTGAAAGGATAGAAAAAATGAGTAAATTTGAGAAAGAGAGAATTAGATCGAATCTAGTGTTTATGGAAAAACATTTGATTTTGGATGATAATTTTCTCGAGTTATCTCTTCAACGCAGGATAATCTCTCGGGAAACACTTGCCAATATAATGAAAGCTGATTCTCCCCCATTGGACTATTGTATGAGGCTTTTTCGATGTGACTCATATGCTTATGCTCAATTTATTGATATATTAATTGGAACAAAGACGAATAATATCGTGGATACACTTTTGAAAACATTGCCAATAGATTCAATGTAGATGGTTCCCCCCACACCATTTGAAAGAGGTGAGGTCACAGAGTTACTCCTCTCCCATTCCTCCACCCTGAATTTATCCGTTGGCAGGAACGATCAGTTTCGTTTTAGCTGTGAGAGAGAGAGTTGAAATTGGAAAAAAAATGTTCTATACATGTCCACTATGCATGTACACTCTTGGCAGTTGGACTCAATGTGAGAATTGTACAATTATTGATGACTATAGTGAAAAGTGAGAATTATGTAATCCTTGTAAATTACATAGAGACTAAGCTGTACAAACTAAAGGAGGTAATTCATGTCTTGAGGAGATTTGTGAGTCTCACCCTAGAGGACATCTGTGCTCCAATTGTCTCTATGATAAATGTGATCAGTGGGAGAACACTTACCCCGCTATGATTGGAAAGAATCTCAAACGTGATTTTAGTTTATTTCTACGAGATTGGTATCGTCGTGGATTTAAATTATTCTGGGAGGAAGAATCTGGTCTACAATTCAACTGTTGGGGTAACAAGACAATTTGGTTTCTACGTCATCGTTGTGACGACACTGCCTATTATGACTATAAACCTAGTGATTTTTATTTGGCAGTTACCGAATGTGATTCACCATTTGAAAACACCGTATGTGATATTGCTTCAAATAGTCAGATTGAAACTCGTGAGTTTTAATATATGAATGCAAATAGTATAATTGACTATACAAAGAGATATGACAAAAGTAAAGTTACATTATACTGTAGGAATTGTGACCCTAACTTTGCAGTCAATCAAGATCAATATAAAATCAATCCAAATGATTTACCGGCATTAGTGGTTCACGACAGTTGCCTATACACCGGTGAAAAAAACTAAAGTGAAGATTTAAAGACATTGTTGTATATATATATATATATATGCATTTTATTAATAAACAAATTTACAAACATTTTTTAAGCACTTTACTCTTTAGGCACTGAAATCAATACTGTACAGGTCTGAGAGGATATTTTCCACTAGAAAGTCGTTCAGACGTGGATTGTCAACATAAATGTTGAAAAACTGCTTGTAAGTAAAGCCACGACATCGGAACATAAAATATAGTAGTGTATGGAAGCCCCAGCTTTTAGTTGTTAGATCCTGCACTCTCCTCCGATTTTTAATAATAGTTTTACCACTGCTCTCAATATAGTTGCTGATGTGGGGTGTGTAGAATGTATAGGGTAGACCAAGAGGATCAAAAAGTTCAATCGTCGTATTCATTGTTTGAAAGATGCACAGCCAATGACCCGTCAGCACAGTCGACGGACTGCTATTAACAATAATTAAGTTATTGTTGACACTTTGAATTTTTCCAAGAAAGTCCAAGGACAGACAATAGGATTTGTACTGGGACATGTAGGGATCCATATTATATACATTGATTATTTTACTGGTGTTCTTGGCGCCAAGTCTAGTAGAACACTGCCTTTGGGAGTGATTTCCCAATAGGTTTCATATTGATTTAGTGAGATTAGTGTAATACTCTCAGCCAATGGGTCGGCAAATGTACACTCTAAACGCACACTCCCCGTACGTACTATACTCATATCCTGTGTGCCAGACAAATCTAGTACAATAATACCATGTGTTTTAGCGAACATATCTTTGGTTATACCATTTCCAAATAGTTTCGAATCATGATCTAGGGTTTGCATTGTCAACTCAAACAATGTTCTATTGGATTTATCGACGAATAGATAGTAGAGTGGAATGCCGTATACTTTGCACACAAGAGATGAAAGTCCAAACATCTCGAATTCATGTGGACATCCAGTCCACGATCCTATTGCATTGGCGCTTTTTACAAATGCCAAAGCGATCTTCGACGGAATTTCGCCATTGCTAAAGGATGAGTCGGTGAAGCTGTGTGACCCCATAGCAATATGACGTTGATTGTTGATTGTATGAGGAACAAGTAGTTTAATATTATTTCCACTGACTCTCAGTTTTTCCACGGCCAAAGCAACAGAACTCATGACTTTTTGTTTGCGTACATGAAGTATTGCCGAGGTGAGGGTGAGATTTACATCAGGATTGGCAGCAAGTTCTTTTCTCAATGTGAAATTGGATGGTGCAAGCGTCAGTTTTATATCCACTTTAACATTGGGTGGTAGCCATTGGGGTATATTAGATATTTCATGATATATTTTTTCAACTAGATGTAATTCGCTAGTTGGAGCATTTTTAAGTGCATCTGTACTATCAGTATTAGTAATATATTCATATCCATTGGAGGTGCCTCTCAATTCCTTATATGACTTGGGTGTCATCAACATGAATTGCATATAGCTTGTATAATTTGAGAGATTGTTGCTTGTGCTCACCAACGTGCCATTGATGTAGACACTGATTTGACGAAATAGATTATGTAATATACAATTTTCATAGGTTATTCCATCGGCCCGAATTGGCATTGTATTATCGGATTTCTGGACTTTCATTTGTAAATCTATAAATGTCGAAGACATATCCATAAAGTAGTCTTCATTGGAATAAATTTGAAAGTGGATATTATCGGAGAGGGGTTGTTGAGGATAAGATTTTTCATAGTATCCATGCTTGACACTCACATCAACATTTTCAGCATTGAATAGATTCAATGAGGCGGTGATTGAAGGTTGAGAATCCTTATGCAGTAGGTAGGACATCTTAAGAAAATAAATCTAGTTTCGATCTAACAATTCTCTTCCTGGGGGCTTCTTTTCCTACTATTGACTGTTCGTGTCAGCTTTTTCCTTCTTCTCTTTGACAAGGGTGATGTCTTTCGTTTCTGACCTGAGTAGAGACTGATGAGTGATGCATTGTTTCGCGACCTTTTTAAACCTTTTCCATTTTGTTTTAATCTCTCGCCAAGGGTTCGCGCACTGGACCTAAGATTTTCCGTAGCATTTTTTTTAAAATCCTTGCCAGAGCCCCAATCGTATAGTGTAGAGGATGCAAAATCTGTCGCAGCCGGTGCAAGATATTTTCTAGCCAGAGGTAGTGAAGAACGAAACAACTTAGCAAACCAACTGCCAAGACCATAGCCAGACATTGTAGTACGCCCTTTGTAATAGTCAATTCCATGGCCCTGTTGTCTTGGGCCAAGAGTATTAACATAGCAGTCAATATCAGGACAAATGGTTGAAGTTCTGAAACATGTCTATGAAAATATTGGTGAAGCGGAAAGTTTAAGTTCCCCCATAACCCTTTCTAAAGTTGTCTCTGGCAGCACATTAAAAAAGCAAAAGAGTATCTACAGAATGAACCGAGTTACACACTGCATCGGAATCGCTGGCTTAGTGGCAAACAATATCGACAAACTAAAGCCTTTTTCCCTCTGCATATAATGCAAACGGATCTCTTAACTTTAGATGCAATTCAACGGCGTCACAATACTACTACTAATACTAACAACTCATCGCAGCACCAAGCTGCCTGAGGCCAACACAGCTACGCACGCTCCTCCTCCACCCCAATCTATTCAAAGCCTCCCTTTTTACACCCGCCCACGAAGTTCCCATTTCCTTTAAATCTTTCTTTATGACGTCTTCCAACCCCAGACGGGGACAACCTGCTTTCCGTTTAGCCCTAGATGGTTGGCCGAAAAGAACAATCTTCGGCAATCTGTCATCCTTCATCCGCACAACATGCCCTAACCACCTCAACTTTCTTTCATTATAGACCTAGAAAGCGGTATTGAACCACATTTTTCGTATAGCCTATTGTTTGAAATACGGTCAGTCAGCCGGGTACCCAGAACAATCCTTAAGCAATTTCTCTGGAAAACATCTTGTAAATCTTCATCCGCTTTTAGGAGCGGCCATGCTTCAGAGCCATATTTGATCACTGTCTTCACTATACCTTCCAATATTCTAATCTTGGTTTGTAGACTTATCTTCCAATTCCTCCAGACTTTTTTTAACTGTGAAAAAACACCCTGAGCCTTGGCTATTCTATTTTATAACATCTTCACTGCTCCCACCATCTTTACTAATAATACTACCAAGGTAAGTGAAGCTGCCCACCTGATCAATTTTTTTATTACCCAACGTCACCTTTTCATCTTCACTTATTCCTAGCCTTAGTGATTTAGTCTTCCTAACATTAATTTTCAAACCAATACTAGCACCCTGAACTCGCAAAATCTTTAAAACTTCATTCATTTTGCTCACACTTTCATCTAGGATGCTTAAATCATCAGCATAATCCAAGTCCAGAAGACTTTTTCCTCCCCATTCGATTCCGTGGTCTCCCATTGCCTTTCCTGTGCTCCTTAAAACAAATTCCATCAAAATAATCCTTATAAAGGGGGATAGGACACAATCCTGCTTAACTCCTGATTTAATACAAAACTAGCTGCTAACCTTATTTCCTACTTTAACCGCAGCAGTGTTATTCTCGTACATAGCACTAATCACTTTAATGTATTTGTCTGGTATACCATACAAAGATAAAACCTTTACTAAAGCTCCTCTATCAACAGAATCGAACGCTTGCTCATAATCTAAAAAACTAAGGACCAAAGGTGTTTGAAAACTTAGGCACTTCTCAATTATTAACCTAAGAGTGAAAATTTTGTCAACACATCCTCTAACTTTTCTAAAACCGCACTGTTCTTCTCCTATAACTTTATTTACAGCATCTCTCAGTCTAAGAAGTACCATATCATTAAGTAAAATGCTACCTACAGAGACCAAACTAATGCTTCGATAATTACAACACTTACTCTTATCACCTTTCTTATAAAGTGGTTTAATTTAGGTTTTCCTAAAATCGTTAGGTACTTCTCCTTTTTGAAAAATCACATTCACAATGTTATTTCTAACCTCAGAGCCACCATATTTAAGAAACTCATTTATTACCCTATCAGCACCTGGAGCCTTATTATTCTTTAATACTTTTAGTACTGTTGCTAATTCCTCCTCAGAAAACAAATCTTCCTTCACATCCAAGGTATCACAAACTTTTTCATTTTCCTCTATATTTTTTCCTGCAACTCTATCTCGGTTAAGCAAGTTCTCAAAATGTTCGGCCCATCTCGCTTTAGCTTTTTCTTTATCGCTAATTGCCACCCCATTCCTATCTTTTCTGGGACAAGTCCGGATTGACTACTACCTCTCAATTTGTTAACGTGCCAGTACAATATTTTACTATTATGCCGTCTAGCTGCATCTTCTAAATCTTCTGCAATTTTATCCATGGCCTCCACTTCACACCTCCTTAGTTCATATTTCAATGCTTTCTCCACTTTCTTTACATTTCTTTTGTTTTCATACGATCTATCACTCAGATAATTCTTGTATAAGTCCTTTCTCCTTTCTGTTAAACATAAAGCTTTTTCACTAATATTCTTAGCTGCAGTTCTACCTCTCTTCCCTAATACACCTTCAGCAACTTCACAAATTATTTTTCTAAAATTATTCCAACCATCTTCCACATCATCAAATTTTAAACTCTCAAGTTTAGTATTCAACTGTTCCTGGAAAGTTTCTCTCAAACTCTCATCCTGGAGTCTAATAACTTCATAACTTCCCGGGAGGTAATTACCTTTCCGATATTTCAGCTTTAAATTAACCCTTGACATTATCAGATGGTTATTTTTACTTTTAACATCAATAATGGCACTCCTGTATACCCTAGTATCTTGTATTGATCCTGCCAGTCTTCGGTTTACTATAACATAATCGATAAGATTTGCTGTCTTACCGTCACGTGAATGCCATGCTAACTTATTTTATGACCAAACACCGTATTGGTTATAATTAGATTGTTATACCTACAAAATTGCAAAAGTCTGTATCCATTACTGTTTTCTTTTCCTACACCAAATTTACCTAAGCTGGGATACCATCTATCCTTATTTCTACCAACCTGGGCGTTAGAATCTCCCAGTAATAACATCATATTTCTACCTGGGACCTTGTCTATTTGCTCCTGTAACTGTAAATAAAATTCATCTGAGTCACCAGTTTCTCCGTCAGTCGGTTCTACAGGAGCGTATACTACTATATCTTATACCATGAACTTTTTAGTCATAAAATGAGCAATTAGTATTCTATTATTAATACCTTCCCAGCCTAAACAAGACTTAGCAGCTTTCTTATTCATCATGAGCCCTACTCCTTGTCTATGTACCCCATCCTTCCTGCCTGAGTAAACAAATTCTATATCACCTAATTTCATGCTTCCTACCCCTGGGATATGAGTTTCTGAAACTCCTAATAAATCCAGTTCGAATCGTCTGAATTCGTTTGTCAAAATTTTTATACGATAGTCATTTTTTAATGTCGTAACATTCCAAGTTCCAATTTTCATGTTCTTTAAATCATTGAAATTTTTTTCGCCTCAGGAAAAGCAATGATCCCGGATACCAGTGCAGGACAGGGATCACATATCTTCTCGAGTCTACACCGAAGGGCTTAAGCCGGCTTAGAACCGGACGGCAAGAAGTCCCTGGGACCTCCATGAATGGAGGCTTTGTGCAATCCTGGGCCCATCTTGGTCACAGCATGGTTTTCAGCACTTGACGATGCTCTTCTATCAACAAGAGTAGAAATCCTGCACAGACAATCTCAAGCCTATTACCTCCGACTCATTATATATTCATGCCTACAAATATTATGCTACTACGGGGAGACAACCCATAATAGATAAATTAGCTAGGAAAAGGTTTTTCAGCCCAAAGACGCCCATCAAAACATACAAATCCCAGAAGAATTGTCCATTAGTCAGAATCCCGTGCGAATGCTGTGTCGTTTACTAGGCTATAATTTCCTCGAGGGGCGCCACTCTTCAAGTGGGAATAGAGGTGACTGCAGGGTCCCTAGTCCTGCAGGTACGCCGAAAGGATCGAGGCAACCCTCTGCAGAGGCCTTTGTCTATAGATCTGGATCTTACGTCCTGCTACAGGTGTCCTCCTATAGAGGATCCTCTCGCGATGGTGTTCTGCATCACCATGTAATTTAACCCATTGCTGGGAGAAGGTTTGCAACTCAAGGAACTTGTGGATAAACCCGTGTGCCCTTTTGAATGAACATTTGAGGGGCCTTCTTCCTCCTCCGCCTGTATTTATGACACCGGGCAAGGGTGCTCCAGATTCTATTATGGACCCCCCGGGACAAGGTCCCCCCTTGGTCCATGCCTCCTAAGGAGGTACCCTATATATCTGTATAGCGTTCCCCTATCGCCACCTGGGGACACACTGAATGACCTGGGGGAGGCCAGATAAACGGAACACTTTTGTTTTGCAAACGCCATAACTCAGTGACATATTTAACCTACTACTTATAAAGATACATAAATAACTGACTAGGCCTATATAAGTTATGTACAGAAATATATATCTCAGTGACATATTTAACCTACTACTCATAAATATGTGTACCTCACTGACTAGGCCTATATGAGTTATATACAGAAATATATAACTTAGTGACATATTTAACCTACTACTTATAAATATGTGTAACTGACTGACTAGGCATATAAGTTATATACAGAAATATATAACTCAGTGACATATTTATCATACTACTTAAAATATGTGTAACTCACTGACTAGGCCTATATAAGTTATATACAGAAATATATAACTCAGTGACATATATATATATGTTATATATATATATTTATATTCTATATATATATATATATATATATATATATATATATATATATATATATATATATATATATATATATATATATATATATATATATATATATATATATATATATATATTCTATATATTCTATATATATTCTATATATATATATATATATATATATATATATATATATATATATATATATATATATATATATATATTCTATATATATATATATTCAAATATATTCTGGTGGCAATCAGTGTCTTTAGTCGCTATGCCTATGCCATTCCATTACGGTCAAAGAGAGGTGTTGAAGTTGCTCAGGCTTTAGAAAGTATTCTTGAATAGGATTGCTATAGAAAAATTCAATATGATCGTGGTAGTGAATTTGTTAATCCCCATGTGCAAAAGGTTCTATTGAAATATAATACAGTACTATATCATAGTCACAGCCCGATAAAGGCTGCATTGGCTGAACGATTGATAAGAACGATTCGTCTATTAATTTCAAGATATTGTACACTAAAAAATACATCTGCTTTTATTCAGGATAGATAAAATCATGCGGATATACAACCATCGACCCCATCGATCATTGTCCAACTCAAGCCCTCAGGAAGTCCATTACAGTGAAAATACATTTGATGCTTTTCTAAAGCAATATTCCAGTGAAAAAGAAAAAAATATGAAGAAGAAATTCAATGTTGGTGATACTGTTCGAATTACTAGAACCATCAATATTTTTTAAAAGGGGAATTATTTATTGAGTCTTGAACTTTTTAGTGTCCAAAATCCTGGACACCGAACCCACAACATATCGACTGCGAGACACCAAAGATGATGTTATTCTCGGTGGTTTTTATGACTATAAACTGCAAAAAGTTAGAAACACTAGTGAAATTTATCAAATTGAAAAGATATTAAAGAGTCGTACTCGTAGGGGCAAGAGACAGTTGCTTGTTCGCTGGCTAGGATACAACTCAGATTTTGATTCTTGGGTCAGGGCTGAAGATATTGAAAATGACAAATGATTTCTAAGTGACTTTCATGTCCAATTTATCTGATCTTCTCTACAATGACTTGAATAGAACAAGTGATTTATTGACGAAACTCTCTCCCACCATCGAATTTGACGACAATGGAAAGTATGAAGTGGCTCTTATCGACTGTATTCTCAAAAATACCTACGCCATCCTGAGAAAATATCGTAGATATGAAATATAAATTACCCTATGATTGGCTGCCACCACCCTCGGGTGATCAAGAACAAATTCAACAGATCAACAGGATAGATTTTTCATATACTAAATTACCCTACGAGGAACTCTCCTGTATGCATGATTTATGTCGTTCTATTAATAAAAGAATTTCCGCTCGTAAAAAAGGAGCTTTTCATTTCAACTATTCAAAGGAGGAGGGCAAGATCTACATTAGTTCACCTATTTTCAATGAAAAGGGTATTCTCAATTATAATCTAAAGGATGTTCTTGGCTTTAAGCTCAATATAATCAACTGTAAAAGTGCCAGAAAATTGATTTCATTTTTGCTGACTACCCGCCTGCCTTCTCCACAGACAGTTGTGTATTTTCCTACGCCTCATTTTTGGAAACATCTCGGGTTCGTAATTCAAATGTCCCCCACCTACGACTTCTTGAACGAAAAACCAATCAAGAACATATTCACCACTTCAATATAAAGCATCTTCAGTATATTCCGGTGAACACTTCCTATTTGGAACTCTGTCAGTTAATACTAAGAACTGAATTAGGTGATCCCATAGCAATTTCAAAAGGTTCGGCTGTGATTACATGCCATTATCGTCCCATCGTTCAACAAGATGTCCAATAGAAAAGTGGTATTCGCATGTCCTGATATTGACTGCTATGTTAATACTCTTGGCCCAAGACAACAGGGCAATGGATTGGACTATTACAAAGGGCGTACTACAAGTACTGGTTACGGTCTTGGCAGTTGGTTTGCTATGTTGTTTCGTTTTTCACTACCACCGGCTAGAAAATATCTTTTACCGGCTGCAACAGATTTTGCATCCTCCAAACTATACGATTGGGGCTCTGGCAAGGATTTTAAAAAAAGTGCTACGGAAAATCTTAGGTCCAGTACGTGAACCCTTGGCGAGAGATTAAAACAAAATGGTAAAGGTTTAAAAAGGTCGAGAAACAATCCATCACTCATCGGTCTCTACTCAGGTCGGAAACGAAAGACATCACCACTCTTGTCAAAGAAAAGAAGGAATAAGCCGACACCTACTGTACACAGTAGAAAAAGAAGCCTCAGGAAGAGAATTGTTAGATCGAAACTAGATTTCTTTTCCTAAGATGTCCTACGTACCGCATAAAGATTCTCAACCTTCAATCACCACCTCATTGAATCTATTCAATGCAGAAAATGTTGATGTGAGTGTCAAGCATGGATACTATGAACAATTTTATCCTCAACAACCCCTCTCCGATAATATCCACTTTCAAATTTATTCCAATGAAAACTACTTTATGGATATGTCGTCGATATTTATAGATGTACAAATGAAAGTCTGAAAATTTGATAACGCATTGCCAATTTGGGGTGATTGAATATTCTATGAAAATTGTATTTTACGCAGTCTAATTCGTCAAATCAGTGTCTACATCAACGTCACGCTGGTGAGCACAAGCAACACTCTCCCAAATTATACAAGCCATACTCAATTCATGTTAATGACACCCAAGTCATATAAGGAATTGAGAGGCATCTCCAATGGATATGAATATATTGCTAATACTGATAGTACAGATGCACTTAAAAATGCTACAACTAGCGAATTACATCTAGTTGGAAGAATATATCATGAAATATTTAATATACCCCAATGACTACCACCCAATGTTAAAGTGGATATAAAACAGACGCTTGCACCATCCAATTTCATATTGAGAAAAGAACTTGCTGCCAATCCTGATGTAAGTCTCTCCCTCAACTTGGCAACACTTTATGTACGCTAACACCAAGTTATGAGTTCTGTTGCTTTGGCAGGGGAAAAACTGAGAGTCAGCGGAAATAATAATAAACTTCTTGTTCCTCATACAATCACCAATCAACGTCATATTACCATGGGGTCACGCAGGTTCACCGACTCATCCTTTATCAATGGCGAAATTCCGTCTAAACTTGCTTTGGCATTTGTAAAAAGCGCTAGTGCAATAGGATCGTGGACTGGATGTCCACATAAATTCGAGATCTTTGGACTTTCATCTCTTGTGTGCAAAGTAAACGGTATCCCACTCTACAATCTATCTTTTGAAAAAATCCTATAGAACATTGTATGAGTTGACCATGCAAACCCTGGATCATAATTCGCAACTATTTGAAAATGGTATAACCGAAGAAATGTTTGCTAAAACACATGGCATCATTGTACTAGATTTGTCTGGCACGCAGGATATGAGTATAGTACGTACAGGGAGTGTGCGTTTAGAGTGTACATTTGCTGACCCGTTGGCTGAGAGTATTGTACTAATCTCACTAAATCAATATGAAACCTATTGGGAAATCACTCCCAAAGGCGGTGTTCTACTAGACTTGGTGCATAGAAAACCACTCAAATAATCACTGCATTTAAGATGAACCCAGGCATGCTCAAGTAAAAATCCTATCTTCTGCCTTCAGAAGACTTTAAAAAAATTCAAAATCTCAACTTTACCTTGATTATTGTTCATATCAGTGCGTTGACTTTGCTGACGGGTCATTGCCTGTGCATCTTTCAAACAATGAATACGACAATTGAATTTTTTGATCCTCTTGGTCTACCCTATACATTCTACACTCCCCACATAAGCAACTATATTGAGAGCAGTGGGAAAACTATTATTCAAAATCGAAGGAGAATGCAGGATCTGACGACTAAAACCTGTGGCTTCTATGCACTGCTATATTTTGTGTTCCGATGTCGTGGTTATACTTACGAGCAGTTTCTTAACATTTATGGAGACAATCCACGTGTGAACGACTTTCTAGTGGAAAATATCCTCTCAGACCTGTAAAGTATTGATTTCAGTGCCCTAAGAGTAAAGTGCTTAAAATTTTTTTGTAAATTTGTTTATTAATAAAATTCATATATATATGCAACAATGTCTTTAAATCTTCACTTTAGATTTCTTCTTCTGTGTATAGGCAACTGTCGTGAACCACTAATGCCGGTAAATCATTTGGATTTGCTGTGTATTGATCTTGATTGCCTGCAAAGTCAGGGTCACATTTTCTAATAATGTAACTTCACTCTTGTCATATCTCTTTGTATAGTCAATGATACTATATACATTCATTTTGTGAAATTCACGAGTTTCAATCTGACTATTTGAAGCAATATCACATACAGTGTTTTCAAATGGTGAATCACATTCGGTAACTGCCAAATAAAAATCACTTGGTTTATAGTCATAATAGGAAGTGTCGTCACAACGATAACATAGAAACCAAAGTGTCTTCTTACCCCAACAGTTGAATTGCAGACCAGATTCTTCCTCCCAGAATAAATCAAATTCACGACGATACCAATCTGATAAAAATTAAGTAAAATCATGCCTGGGATCCATTCTAATCATAGCGGCGTAAGTATTCTCTCACTGATCACATTTATCGTAGTGACAGTTGGAGCACAGATGTTCTATAGGGTGAGAGTCAAAAATCTCCTCAAGACATGAATTACATCCTTTAATTTGTACTGGATAGCCTCTATGTAATTTAAAAGGATTACATAATTTGCACTTTTCACTATAGTCATCAAAAATTTTACAATTCTCACATTGACTCCAACTGCCAAGAGTGTACATGCATAATGGACATTAATAGAACATTTTTTTTTTTGGTTTCCGATGTCTACTCTCTCTCACAGCTACAACGAAACTGATCGTTCCTGCTGAGGGATAAATTGAAGGTGGAGGAATGGGAGAGGAGTAACTCTGGGACGTCACCTCTTTCGAATGGTGTGGGGGGAACCATCTACATTGAATCTATTGGCAATGTTTTCAAAAGTGTATCCACGATATGATTTTGCTTTGTTCTAATGAATATATCAATAAACTGACTATAAGAAATTGAGCCACATTGACAAAGCTTCATACTATAATGTAATGGGAGAGAATCAGGTTACATTACATGTCCAAGTGTTCCCCAAGTTACTATCCTGCATTGAAGAGATAATTCAAGAAAATTATTATCCAAAATCAAATGTTTTTCCAAAAAACTAGATTCGATCTAATTCTCTCTTTCTCAAATTTATTCATTTTTCAATCCTTTCACTCTGACTGCTGACTCTAGACTGACCATGAATCGTTAGCCTAACATTCTAACCTGACAAAAAGAAAGGGAACATTTTCGATTTCTAAAAAATTTTATTGAATAATTACAACAACAATACTAAGCATGTACAATTAGCGATACAGTTTATTGTCTTCGATATGTTTCACTAATGCACTTAAAGTACATTGAAGTCTCTTCACGTGTGCTATATCACCTTTTGCAGCGAAACATAATTGATCCTTCATTTTAAATTTGCTCAAGGATATCACATATCTTGCATATACTTCATCCCATTCCAGACAAAGTCGTGATCCTATCGTGATTTCCACCGCAATGATTGGTGCTCTTGTATTATTGCTATCAACTCCGTTATCAACTTCTAATTGGGTAAACATTCCACTCATCATCAGCACGAATATATCCAAATGAGTAAAGTCAAACTGTTCTTCTCACTCCTTTAAATTCTATTCACAGACTAATAAAAAAAACTATAGCAAAATTCCTTTCCTTATATTCTCTGCAATCCTCTCCCGCTAATATGTACGCGACTCTTTGATTGGTTTAGAAGGAGATGTAACCGACTCTCTGATTGGCTTAGAAGGAGGCATGTACTTCCTGTTTCCCATTCCTTGATCAAAACATTCTCCTCACCGATTATGTAAATCAAGTTCTCAGAAATTCTCTCCCCTTCGTGGATCGATAATCCTTGAATAAATTATAGCCCGTCAGCGTTAGACTAAATTGTAGATGGCAGCAGTGGTGTCATGTCACGAGTCGATAGGTCATTCCTGCTACGAAGTGAATTTCCGAGAACTTGATTTACATAATCGGTGGGGAGAATGTTTTGATCAAGGAATGGGAAACAGTAAGTACATGCCTCCTTCTAAGCCAATCAGAGAGTCGGTTAAAACTCCATATAATCCAATCAGAGGGCGGGTTACATATAATCGGGGGAGGATTTCAGAGAATATAATGAAAGGATTTTTTCTATAGTTTTTTATTAGTCTGTGTATAGAATTAAAAGGAGTGAGAAGAACAGTTTGACTTTACACGATTGGCTGAAACAAAAACGGAACTTTTAAAATCACAACAACTGAAGGTCAGTAAATAATTCATTTGTGTTTTTGTTAAACACGATTGGCTGAAACAAAAGCGGAACTTTTAAAATCACAGCAACTGAAGGTCAGTAAATAATTCCTTTGTTTTTTTTTTAAACACGATTGGCTGAAATAAAAGCGTAACTCTTAAAATCACAACAACTGAAGTTCAGTAAATAATTCCTTTGTTTTTTTTGTTAAACATGAGGCTTTGAAACAAAAGTGGAACTTTCGAAATCACAGCAACTGAAGGTCACTAAATGATTCCTTTGTTTTTTTGTTAAAAGCTAGTGAATGAAACAAATGTGGAACTTTTAAAATCAAAGAAACTGAAGGTTAGTAAATAATTCCTTTGTTTTCTTGTTAAACACGATTGACTGAAACAAAAGCGGAACCTTTAAAATCATCCTCGACCAATGATCGATTGTAGGGGCTCAGTGAGTCCCTGCTCACTGGTCGATTGATACAGGGAATGATTTTAAAGGTTCCGCTTTTGTTTAAGCCAATTGTGTTTAACAAGAAAAAAAAGGAATTATTTACTGACCTTCAGTTGTGATTTTAAAAGTTCCGCTTTTGTTTCAGCCAATCGTGTTTAACAAAAAAACAAAAGGAATTATTTACTGACCTTCAGTTGAGATTTTAAAAGTTCCGCTTTTTTTTAAGCCAAACGTGTTAAAAAAAAAACAAAGGAATTATTTAATGACTTTAAGTTGTTGTGATTTTAAAAGTTTCGCTTTTTTTTAAGCTAATCGTGTTTAAAAAAAAAACAAAGGAATTATTTACTGACCGTCAGGTTTTGTGATTTTAAAAGTTTCTCTTTTGTTTCAACCAATTGTTATAAACAAAACAACAAAAGGAATTATTTACTAACCGTCAGCCGTTGTGGTTTCAAAAGTTCCACTTTTGTTTCATTCAATCGTGCTTAATAAAAAAACAAAGGAATTATTTACTGAACTTCATTTGTTTTCATTTGAAAAGTTGCGCTTTTGTTTCAGCCAATAGTGTTTAAAAAAAAAAAAAAGGAATTATTTACTGACCTTCAGTTGTTGTGATTTTAAAAGTTCCGCTTTTGTTTCAGCGAATCGTGTTTAACAAAAAAACAAAGGAATTATTTACTGACCTTCAGTTGTTGTGATTTTAACCTGACAAAAAGAAAGGGAACATTTTCGATTTCGAAACAATTTTATTGAATAATTACAACAATAATACTAAGCATATACAATTAGCGATACTGTTTATTGTCTTCGATATGTTTCACTAATGCACTTAAAGCACATTGAAGTCTATTCACATGTGCTATATCAACTTTAGCAGCGAAACATAATTGATCTTCCATTTTAAATTTTCTCAAGGATATCACATATCTTGCACATACTTCATCCCATTCCAGACAAAGCCGTGATCCTCTCGTGATTTCCACCGCAATGTTTGGTGCTCTTGTATTATTGCTACCAACTCCATTATCAACTTCTAATAGGGTAAACCTTCCACTCATCATCAGCAGCACAAATATATATCCAAATGAGTAGAGTCAAACTGTTCTTCTCACTCCTTTGAATTCTATTCATAGACTAATAAAAAAAAAACTATAGCAAAAATCCTTGCATTATTTTATCGGCAACCCTCTCCCAATATTTTTTAACCATCCCTCTTATGGGATTTGAAGGTGTTGTAACCGACTCTCTGATTGGTCTAGAAGGAGGCAAGTACTTCCTGTTTCCTATTCCTGGATCAAAACATTCTCCCCACCGATTATGTAAATCAAGTACTCGGAAATTCACTTCCCCTAGATCAATACATTCCCCTAGCGATTATGTAAATCACACAACGTGTCATTACACCTGGCCAAACAAAAACAACAACAACAACAAATAAATCGACCTTGACATCATCCATTAGACATTAATAAACCATGAATAAATGGAGTCCCGTTTGGAGTTAGACTCAATTGTAGATGACAGCATGGTGTTCGTTCAGTATTCTATGTCCATATATGGTGTCCCGTCACGAGTTATAGATCAATACATTCCCCCCCACCGTTAATGCACATGTGCACACTTCGCCCCGGAGACAATACACTTGAAAACAACAAATAAATCGACCTTGACATCATTCATTAGACTCAATGGATAATCCTTGAATAAATTATAGCCTGTCGGCGTTAGACTTAATTGTAGATGGCAGCAGTGGTGTCCGTCACGAGTCGATAGGTCATTCCTACTTCCGTACACTTTATTCTATTTGGTACTTAATTTGGATTCGTTTAGCGACTTTCCTGTTCCGTCCTTTTAGCTAATCTCCAACTTTCTGTTAAAAGCTGGTTTTTGCAGTATTTTGGACCTTGATTCTAAAAGCTTGAAATGTCTTAACATCTTACGATATTCAACTTTGTTTTATGTAAAACTAGTCTGTATTGGGTCTTCAACTATTTACTATGGGTTCAAAATGTTTTTCAATACTTAAAAGACAGAAATGTCACTTCAAGATTTATGACTAGATAATTTGTGATGGCCAATATACAAAGCGAAGGTATCTTGAAGTTTAGGCTAATTTGAAATAGTCGGTATATTTCTGATCTATTTGAGCAAAGGATATTCCATCTTTTACTGAAATTGAGTTACTAAACTTTCACAAAAATAAGGCTTCCTTACATATATAGACTTGAAGTCAAGAATCTCAGAAATCCTTAAACCTAATTCTTTGGGACATCAAACACTATTTACGGAATATATCCTTAATATTATTTAATATAGGACGTCAATGATGCAATATTAGCCTTAGTTTTACAATACATGTTCATGAACCCTTGAATACCGGCTTTTCCCAAAATAAATACAATATGGATGTTTTGATTTAGGAAGAATAAATTGCAATCTAAACGACTTTCAATGAAATAGGTTCAATCATTGAAAACTATTCCTTAAATCTCTCCTGAACAATTATTAGTCGGAAAGTTGGAGCAGGAGCATATAATTGAAAATGGGAATAGAGTGAAAATGATGATAGAGGTGGCAGGTGCCCATGCGTTCCATTGTTTGCCTTTCAAATAGAACTTTTTGCCTTTGCCAGTCAAACAGATTAAAGATCCCTGCATGGGTATGCTTTTTAAAAAATGCATTACGCTAACCTGTTAATTGTCAAGCTAGCCTCATGGGGATTTAAGGGGGTGGTAATACCATAGTAGTTTGTAATAAGTTGTTTGTTTGAATTTTTACTTTTTGTTCCTTTTAATTGAAGTTAGTTTAAATGTCTTCACTTCTTCTACTTTCTGCTGTATATGCAAAACTGAATATATGAATGGAACTTCGCTGAGAAACAGGAGCCCTGCTCCAAACGTAGTGAAGTACCTGTCATAGTATGGTATGACAGTATGGCTGTATGGCTGTCATAGTATGGCTGTCATATGACAATACTTTAGATTGACTTTTGCCCAAAATTCAATCAGAATTAATTCAAGTTGATTTTAAATTATCGAAGCTTTCTGGCTAGAATAGCATCTATGAATTTCTCTGTTTTTGGACAAATCAGAACTCCCGCTGACTTCTCGTCTTTCTGTCGGAATTCACCTCAAAATGAAGTAATATCATATATTTGAATGATTTCTAAGAAACTAACAATGTAATATCTACTTTCAAACCTTCCAGCCTGATGTTATTGCCTAGGTTTAGACAGCTACTGTACAACATTTATTGGAAACACATCTTTGTGAGAGGAATTTAATCTGGTACTAAAACAAAAGTACTTTTATTTGCGATCCTACAGTTCTAAATGTAATATAAGTGTCTTTACTGCTTTCTTGTTGCTACGAACTAGCTTTTAAGATTAAGATTGTTTTTTTTGTTTATTTAGATGATTCCTCACAATTGTGTATTTATACCAATTGGTAAAAACTAAGAATTGTTTATATTTGATAAGGATCCCTATACAATTTGTTTGGTTTGTTATTTTTTGCTGTCCATAACTGCAGAAATGTTTTTTCTCTATAAGATTTCATGTTACAGATAACACGAGTCCTTCTTATTTTTATTTATATTTCAATATAAGTGATAATTCTGCTATTTAGTGGCTTTCACAATACATTGCGTTAAGTGGTTAAGTTACGTTACCTGAAGCATAGCTTTTCATACTAGGAAGATGTGAAAATCATTAAACCATCATAATGATCGGTAATGATCAGAAGCAAACTATCCAAAAAATTAAGAACATAGAATAGAAATATAGATTCAAGCTCTGATCAAGTGTGAAAGGCTTTACTAAGAAATTTTTTTCAATCTGTCTGGAGGATGTATTATTTGCTCGTTTTTGATGTATCCTTTTGCTGCTATTATGATGAACTTTTCTGTAGTGCAAAAACAACTCATGCACTTAAAATTCTAAGTAGAGCTTGAGTCTACTTAGCACTTATTCTACTTAGGACTGCGACTTCTTGAGACTGTGACTGTGACTACTTGCGCCTGTGAATTCAAATGCTTGCAACTGCAACTACCTAAAACTGCGACTCTTTGCGACTGCGACTATGAATGCTTGTGAATGTGACTAGTCACTACTGCGACTGTGAATACTTGTGACTGCAACTACTTTTGACTGTGACTGCGACTACTTGCGACTGCGAGTGCAACTAGTCGGGACTGCGGCTGTGACTTTTTATGATTGTGACTACTTACAACTGCGACTACTACTACTACTACTAATGTAATTGCGACCATGATTTTGACTGCGTACTGCTGTATGTGCTGCTTCGATTTTTTTCTGCTGCTGTTACTACAACTACTAACTATTGAACTAAATCAAAAGAGTTTAAGTGTATCGAGGCTCTTAGAATGGAATATAGATGCAATATCTCGGTAAGAGAATAGGGTATTCGGTGGAAACTTCCAGAAAAACGTAAAACTGAATCAAATACACTATGTGTATCAAGACTGTGAAAAGGGCGTTTATGCAACATCCTAAGAGCATCTAAGGGTATCACTTTGGAATTTTCAGGGCATTTTGATGGGGATGTCTAACTACATCAAAGGACGACACGTACATTCATGTTTTTGGAGGGGTGTATCTGCAATATCTAAGGAACGGCTAAATTTATTCAGTTGAGATTCAGTTCCAGGGTATGTTTGAACTAAATTAAAGGAAATGGTATGCATCAAAGTTGTCAAAAGGGCCTATATGCAATATCTTAGCATGTCTAAGGGTATTGAGTTGAAACTCTTAGGGCACGTTGGGGGGGGAAGTTGATCTGAATCAAAAGACACTATAGTATCAAGATAGTCAAGAGGGTGTATTTGGAAATTCTCATTAATGGATAAAGGTATTAAGTTAATACTCTCTAGGACATTGAAAGGGATATTGAATTAAATCAAAAGACAACATATGAGGTTTAAGCTTGTCAAAAGTGTTTGTCTGCAATATCTCAGGAACGCCCAAGGGATTAATTTACCGTGTAGAGCCTCTTTCAAAGGTTCAAACAAATGAAAGTCTGAAAAGCATGGGAAGGGGAGTATGGGTGATTTGGAGGGATCTTATATCCAAGTTTTTAAACAGTTTTTGGGTTTAGCAGTGCGACATGTGGAAACGCTTCGTTATGAAGTAAAATCACACCTTAAGTCACGAGTCCACGACGTTTAGCACAAATGGCAGGCCTTAGGTCATGCTTACAATACTTTAGATATCACAGGAGCCTACCTAATGTGACTGTCCTGAAGATCGACGAGCCAGTAACAACCAGTATTACAGTGATATCATTGGCAGTGGAAAAGCGCTGCCTAAGTAAAGAGCAATGGTGGCACAATGTATTATTTATTTTATTTTTTTTTTCTTGGTCTTAGACCAGGGCACTTACTATTGAAGGAGTTGTCGTAGAAACTTCGAAACGGACTCATTCGATTGAAAATTGGAGTGGCTAGTGCCCTATTTAATAGTTGAAAGTGATTGGAAGGCAACTAGCACCCCTTCCACGCCCGCCATTTCCCGAAACAAATCCAATCAAAATTTTGAGATAGCCATTTTGTGCAGCGTAGTTGATTTCAGCATAGAAATTATGTTTTTGACGAGGACACTCCCCCACAGCCTTCGGGGCAAGGGTTGTAAATTATGCACTGGGGGCATATAAGGTTTTTTATAGAAAGCTTTATTGTAGAAACTTCAAAAAAGGCTTGTTCGATTGGAAATTCAAAGGGCTAGTGCCCTTTTTAATAGTCGAAAGTGATTGAAGGGCGACTAACCCCCCTCTCACGCCCACCTTTTCCACAAACACATACAATCAAAATTTTGAGATAGCCATTTTGTTCAACCTAGTTGAAAGTTCTGGAAATTAGGTCTCTGAGGATGAGAACTCCCCCACAGCCCAGAGGGTAAGGCTTGTAAGTTATGCCCTGGAGGCTTATAAGGTTATTTATAGAAAGCGTTGTCGTAGAAACTTCAAAAAGGGCTCATTTGATTGGAAATTGAAATGGCTAGTGTCCTTTTTAATAGTCGAAAATGATTGGAAGGCAACTAACACCCTTTCCATGCCCACTATTTGTCCAAACACGTCCAATCCAAATTTTTAGATAGCCATTTTGTTCAAAGTAGTTGAAAGCGTCAGAAATTATATCTAAGAGGATGAAAATTAACATGAGTTAATTAACACGAGCAGAAATTAATATGAGTAGGGCTCAAAACCCCTATGCCTACCCAAGGCCAGAACATAATTTGCACTTTAATAAAAAAAACAAAAACACATGAATGTGCATTGTCAGTTTAATATGCATATACTGATATTTAGTAATCAAAATGTTAATATTATTTGATTTATTAAAGTTATAAAAGACAAAATTATATCTTTTCACTAAAGTGCAAGTTATGCTCAGGCTTTGGGAAAGCATGGAGGTTTTGAATCCTACTCCGGGGAAATTTTGCTTATTTTGAGTTTGACTCGGTTATTTATTGTAATTTCTGTTCGTTTTGGGTTCCATTTATTTATCGATGCTGATTTGTGGTAGTTTCAGGCTTAGTAGATTATTTGATTTAATTTTTGTTCATTTTTGGTTTAATGGAGTTCTTTACTTTTCTTTGAAAAAATTATTTTGTGGGAAATTTTTTTTTTAATTAATACCTACACTAAAGAAAACATTTCCATTCGAACGAAAAGTCGTGGACTCTTGACTAAAGATGTGACTTTTTTCAATAAAAATTGCCACCCATTTTGTCACTGCCAAATCCAGAAACATTTCGAATCTTTGTTGGCGGACCCTTCCAAATAACCCCTGCTATGCTGACCTCGTCCATCAGACTTTCATTTTTACCCCTTAAAGAGGCTCTCGCAGAAAACATTTTCGATGCAATGATGAAGTTGAAAAATATATGGTGCCGGCAGCCCGGACTTCACCCGGACCCCGGCACTCGGCACACAGCAGTCTTGTACATATTTGATTCTCTAATGACGCAATAGCATAATCATCTTGTTATTCTTTAGTTTTAAGCTCATTAGGTGTCAAATCAGGAATTTCGATTGAATTAATAATTTCTGGCGTGAATTAATTTCCTCTTTCATGTTAATACAGGAAATAATCGTCCATTTCATAGGTTTTTTTTTGTGTTGGGACTCGTTGTGACTTTCACTGTTGCTTCTCTTCTAATCGTAGATTGTGTTTGCGATTTGATGTGATCATCCCTGTCGCTTATCATCTAAATGCATATTTCTTTGTCTGTTATTTTCTTTGGGATTTGTTGTGATACTTGTTGTTGGCGCATGTTTTCTAGCCGCAGGTCTTCTTGTGCTTCATTTTCATGCATCATTACCTCAGACATTTCCCCATTCCTTTTGCTTTAGCTCTTCGGATTCATTTATAAACGTGTGTAATTTAGATTCATGTCACTGATACCAAAAAATTTCTTTCCCAGCTTTACCCCAGTCGTCATATTTTTGCTTTAATTAAGCTGTTATATAATTTAGTAACAACCAGGAATGCTCCAACGCCTATTCTTTCTGAAATAGCTAAATTACGCATTGGAAATTCTGAGGTAAATCCAATTCCCCCGTCCTGTTTATCCTTTACAGCCACTAAAATAATATGCTCCTCATCCCATTGTAATTTCCGAAATATCTAAATTACGCAATAACAAAATTATCGTGTTATTCTTTAGTTTTAAATTAAATCTTCGTTTGTAATTCAATGCAGTTTTTGCTGTTTCTTGTGCCTTGCCTTTTTCTCTTGCTATCCAGGGTCATTTGCCTTCTTGTGTGTTTTTTTTGCGTTTCAGAGATACTAAAAATGATTTCGTCCTTCCTGTTTATCCTTCACAGACTCACACGGGTTGAACTAACACGTTCCTTCATTCCGTTGTAATTTTGCTTTGTCTACTAACCACAGATTCCGCTGTGCAAGATTTTCGTTTGCAGTTCAATATGATTTTTGCTATTTCTTATTCTATGCCTTTTTCTTTAGCTGTTAAGAGTCATTTGCCATCTTGAGTAATTTTCTTGTGTGAATGTTGTGTGATTTCTTCTGGCATGAATATAATTCCTCTTTCATGCGTATCCTTCACTGATACCAAATTAACTTTACTCTGTTCCAGAGGGGTAAGAAATTCGGGCGTAAATTAATTTCCTCCTTCCTGTGTATCTTTGCAGACACTAAAATAACCCTTCTCCATTCTAGGGTCGAAAATAAGCAATTTTAATTGACATTTTGCTTTGTCTTCTAACAGCAGATTTCGTTGTGCAGCGTTTTCCTTTACAATTCCATGCTATTTCTGCTGTTTCTTGTTCCATGCCTCTTTTTAGCTGTTCAGAACCACTTGTCATCTTTTGTAATTTTGTATATATCATCGATACTAAAAACGATACGACTACTCTTTGGGGGAAATAATGTAATTTACGCTCTTAAAATGTGCGCATAAATATGAAGTAACTCATATGATCTTTTTTTTTTTTTTTTTTTTTTTTTTTTTTTAAAGAAGCTCTAAACAAAGTGAACTACATAAAACAAAATTTAAGTATAGAAAATAGTAAATTTAAGATCTTCAAATTTTAGCCACGGAGGATTGGGCTATTTTTCCCTTGAATCAGATTTTCCACCAACTTTTGTGTGTTACCAAATCTGGTGATTTTCAGAAATGCTAGACGAGTGGGAGTACATTGAACCTGCTCTCTCTGTCCTGCACCAATGAAAATTTTTAGTTTCACCCCAAAAAATGTACATTATCTTTCGGCTCTTGGCACAAGTGCGTTGAGGCAGAAGAAAGAACAAGAAAAAATAATAAAAAATAATAAAACAGGTGACAGCAGAACAGCTTTACCAACCGTTCCTGTAAGCAGATTATATTAAAATATTTTTTTTAGCTTTCATTTAAAGATCATTTTGGCAACTTCAAAAACCAAACAGGGATGACTGTTGGGGAGGTGAGTGCAGTTGCCCTCTAGATTCCAAAAAGCACTTTTGATGGTATTTTAATTTTTTTTTCTTTTCTTTTTAGCGCAAAAATTGCCCAGCCACACTTAATTTTGAAAATCTCGTCTTTTGTGTCTTCATAAATAAGAAATCGAAATATACCTTGCCTTCCCCGGCATTTTCTGAATCGCCACTCCTGAAACTTATTTAACAAATATGGAGCTTAGACAAGCCTTATCGAATCAATATCATTTTACTTCTGTAAAATTACACTTTAGCCTTATGAGTGCTTTGAGGCGTGGCAACATAACTCATCTTAATTTCTTGTTCTTTTTAAGTCTTACTTTATTGCTTATTGTAACTTCTGTTTATATTAGGTCAAATTTTAGTTTACACAAATTGCATATGCTAATTTCTGACCGCTTAAAGTTTTCATTTTGCTTTTTACCTTTCATTGGAAAATTGTTTTATTTATTAATTAAAAGACTGTTTTCCAAAAATTGTTTTTCAAAGAAAAGGAAAGAGCTATATTGAATTAAAGACGACCAGAAAAAAAGTCATACAATAATCAAATTTAAAACAAACAGAAATTATTATCAATCAAAATATGAGACCCAAAACGAACTGAAATCAGAGGCAACGCTATATCGTTGCCTATAGTAAAGTCCACCATGCTTCAATGTTTTATCATGTTTTTTTTCCACAGGCAATTCATATGGAAGTGTTTGGTCGTATAAACTTCAGAAGGGGCTTATTCGATTGAAAATCGGGATTTCTAGTGTCCTTTTTAAGAGTCAAAAGTGACTGGAGGGCAATAATACCCCTCCCTCTCTCTCCATGCAATCTTTTCTCCAAATACATCCGATCAAAATTTTGAGATAGCCATTCTGTCCAAAATAATCCAAAGATCAGTAAATAAAACTCCGAGGTAGACATAAACCACCGGAACCAGGGGCAAGGGTTGTAAGTTATAACCTTCTCTAAGTGTAAAAGCCTAATGCGTAATTGCCGCTATACTGAAAACAAATTATATTACCAATATTTTTTGTACTTATTACAGCATTGAAAATAAAGTAAAAAATTACAATGAAATAAAATCTTGAACTGATGAGCTTTCAGCAATTAATATTATTATATATCAAATATTCAGTTTAATTTAATTAGTTCTTTCTACAACTGTTAAAGACACATATAGTTTTTAGTAAAGCACCAATAACATAGTAAGGCTCAGACTTTTACAGTTAGGGTAGGGGGCATTAGCCAAACTCTTGTTTGTATTGAAAACTATATTTGTCTTAAACAGTCTTGGAAAGAACTATTAAAATTAAACTGCATGTTTGATATACAATGATATGAACTGCTGAAAGTTCATCAGTTCAAGATTTTCTTCCACTCTATTTTTTTGGGTTATATTAAACGCAAAAGAGAATATTTGTGAATTCATTTTAGTAAAGCACCAATGATCCAGTAGGCTTTGGTCTTTAACGGTTAGAGAAGAGGGCAGTAGCCAAACTCTTGTTGGTTGTGATTTTTGTTCGTTTTAAGCTGAATTTGCATATTCAGTTTAAGTTTTAATCGTTTTAAGATTTATTTATTTATTTATATTATTAACTGTTGTATGTTCGTTTGCTATGTTTGTTTATTTGATTTCTCTTCGTTTTGGGTTTCATTTATTCCGTAATAGCAAAAAATATTTGCTCATTTTAAGCTTGATCGCATGTTCAATTTAAGTTTTACACGTTTTAAGATTTATTTATTCATTTATATTAGTACCTGTTTTTGCTATGATTGTTTATTTAATTTCTGTTCGTTTGGGGCTTTATTTTTTCTTTGCTAGTAATTTCTAGTCGCTTTGAATTTGAATTATTATGGGTTTTGTTTCTGCTGATGTTAAGTTTAATATGCTCTTTACTTTTCTTAGGAAAACTTCTTGTTCGTAGAGTTTTTCTTAATTAATTACAATGAAAAGTAACTGTCCTTATCCGGGTTACTGAAGATTAAAGTTGGTCCGCTTTAAAAGCCTGACGAACGACGAATTGGAGGTCGACGGGTTGACGTCTGTGAGAGTAAAAAAATTTCCTAAATCCCCCCAGCAAAAAATTTAAAGTCACTTAGCCCTTCCTCCCCCTAAATAAAAGATGTACTTGAAAGTACCGACTGAATTGTGAACGATTTTGCTACCTTCCTCCAAACACAAAATGCTAGGATCATTAACGGCCCCACACCAAAAGAAACTTTCTAAAAGTTTCAGATCGATCCCCCAGTTATGAAACAAAGCAGGATGTACTGACTATAACATTCAATTTCTTAATTTTTGGTTATTATGATTTGTGGTTCATTCTTTACTAAGTTGCAACTTCCACTGGAGCCATGATTGATTGACTATGTAATCTCTACAAAGACATACTCGCTGGTCCTTTGACTTCAGCTACCCAGTGTCAGTTATTGCATGGAAGTCAGACTAGTTTTGAAGACGTATCAATTATATGAAACAAGTTTGGTAAAGGATAATAAGATCACTTTGCTGTAATAATTATGATAAAGTCTTATAACTGCTGAAAACAAGCCAAAAAAACAACATCAAAGTGAGTTTTTTGTTCCCTATCACTAGTTCATTTGTTCTGTGTTCAAACAAAGTATTTTCAAAGCATTATAATTCTATGTGCAATATAATAAATGGATATACTAAACTTGACAAAAATAACTTGATAGATTTAAGTCAGAATTATATTATACAATATTTGACATTGAGCTAATCTGTTATTTTGAAAAGAAAAGAAGAAACCTAGCTCACTTGTATACTGTTCTTTAAACAATGCAAAACAGGAAACAGGGATCATACAAACAAAAGTACTTATCTGTTATAGCCACCACTCTCAAGGTCTTGGTCTGACAGAACCGGTTTCTTTCTACAGTTAATTTCAGCGTAGCGTGAGAGAGCGTATATACACTCAAATGTAGGTACATTTGAATTAAACATTTTAATTGGTATTTTGGTAAGGTTAGGTTAGAAACGATTTAATATAATGCGTTATGGGGGACATGATTTCCATAATTCTTTGTTGTAGTTTCCATAATTTTGTTACTAAAGTATTTTATTTTCATCATACTTTGGTATATTTCATTATGATTAACCTAAATTCAACCTAAATAAGCAGCCTACCCGAAAAATTATATCAGATGCTTAAAACAATTATAAACGCGAATCATAGAAAAAAAAACTGGAAGAAAGGAAAAATCCACAATAATGTAAAACTCATTACTAACAATCCAAAAGCCAGTGATGAAAATTTAGATATTGTTAAAGTAGTCTCTTTATTTTTGTAATATTCAGTAAAGGATAGGAAAAACCGAAGCGAAATAAGAATAAATATAAAACTAATTTTCTTTTCTTCAATTCAATAAAAATTTCTTTTTTTCCCTCGAAACAAGGTTGCACTTTATTTGTTCCCATTAAGAAATCGTTGTCAATAGAAACCAATAGAAAACTTAGGCGGAAAATTGATGAGAATGTGTATATTCTCACTCGTTTCTAAGTCAAACAATGAAAATACACTAAAAATACTTGATTAATTTAAGAAAAACTTTACACCTTAACTCAATAGTTCTCGACCTTTAGTTTTCACACAAAACAAAGAATCAATACAAATTTACTTCAAAATGATTTTTTTTTATTTATTTTAACCTACTTATAACACAGGGCAGTGAAAAACATCAATGGCTGAACAAAGCCCAAACATTTTACTACCGTAAGGCAACTTGTTACATGGATTGTCCCTTCACTTTGTGAATTTCTCTGTCTTACCAGCCAAGAAAGCGCTGAGATACGAAAAAAAGGATTGTAAAAACAAAAATTGTCCATTCGGATGATGCCAAATGGGCAAAAGAGCATTAAATAAGGAACAAAATTTTTAAAATGGGGAAAAAATTTGCAAATTTGTTCAAAATTTATTAATTTCAACGAAAAGTACTAAATTGTGGAAGTTTACTTTTTATGGCAACCTTCAGTGCGAGGACTACAGAGCAGTGAGACCTGACGGTTACTTTGAAAATACAAACAAATAAACACAATTATTATAAAAATAAGTTCTGGGGTGAATAAGTAATTCCTTTATTTTCGTTTTATAAGCGTAACGGGAATAACCAGAAAAATAAAGGGAAACAAACTCTTCGTATTAACAACTGAATATCTTAAACTGAATTGATATCTCTCACGTTTTTTCTTGGGCAAATTTGTTTTGCAATATTTAAATCATCGCTAATTTCATCTGGACTCCCTTCTGATAATTACGTTAGCAAAAGAACAGATGGAGCTATCGCAGCCATGTGTACCATCAGGGATGGGCAAAGGGGAGGGGAGACCACAATGCATCCCATGGCAAAATAAGAGACAATAAAAGACTCTGCTCTGAGACCCACGCTCCTTATGTTTTTATCTTCCTTTGTCTTTGGATGTATTCGAAACCAAGTCGTGTTTAATTTAATTAAAGATGTTACTACCTGTTAACACTTTGGGGTTTCTTTAATTTATAACCCTGGTCTTTTCATTAAGAAACCATTGCACATCCCTTCCTCCTGCCAAAATGTCCTGATGACGTCCTTGATCAAACTTTTTAAAAGAGGAATAACTTAATTTTAATAGCTTAATTTTATATTCTGATTGCTCCTTATTTGCTTTGTCTCTCTTGACCTTATATTGCCGTTACGCTGTAAGTCTTAGAAGATATTTCACTGGGAAGATCGTTTAAGAGAAAAAAGGCCTTCGGAGGCGAATGTAAAGCAATTATGAGGATTCCAGATGAGTGTAGTTCAATTCCCTTTCTTTGATCGCCAGGAAGAATTGTCTTGGATTTCGATTTTTCTCTCCACAATTCCTTACTGTATTTTCTTGCTATTAATTTGGAAAAAATCTTTTCAGAAAAAAAAAATTCCAAAGAAAAGTAAAGTAAAAATAAAGCCAAATATAAATTGAATGTCAAACAAACAGAAAATAATCTGAAGAAATTAATCAAACCCAAAACAAGCCGAAATTAAAATGAATAGTCACATAAAGCACAAAGATAACATATACTGCTACGGATGGATAGAGCAACCTAAACAAACAGAAAAGAAAATCAATAAACAAGTGTAAGTTCAAAATGACAGAAATTAACAGTAGAACTACTCCCCCACCCTTTAACCCTCTAAGAGCCAGAGTGTGATTTGCGCTTTATTGAAAATAATTTGTGTTTCGAGCAGTTGTTATTTTGTTTATTCTAATATCATCAAAATACGTCAGCAAAATAGAATAACGAGGCCAATCAACGTTAAAATTTAGAGTGGGGATATCTTCCTGTAAAAGCTTCCGAAAGGCTTGAGTGTTATTCGTTTTTTACTGGGAATCCCATTGAGTTCAAACAGTATGGCTTTATTTATCAAAACATTGACAGCAAAAATAAAATTAGAGTCATAATCAAGATTAAAGGAAATGAAAATATAATTATTAGAATAATTATTTTTACTGGTTTAAAAGGAGGCATTCTTAAATAAAATTTTGGCTTTTGATTCTCTTTGTGCAAATAAATAAAAAATTAATGCCTAAATTGAGACTTTTAAACTAATCCATTAGTTTGTTTAAGCCATATTTTGAACCGACAAATTAATTTTAAGAATTTGATAATTGATTTTCAAGACTTTCGACGCGAATGCGTTCGAAACGAAGAAAGTTTGAACAAAAATTTACTGCATATCTGAATCATGAAATTATATTTATTATTCAAAATATGATGACTCCTTGAATATTGATTCCTTAAAGTCTCAATAGCTTTTGGTTTTCCGATGTTAAGTTATCTAAGAAAAATTAATTAAAGTATATTTTGTTTACAGTAAAGTGCAGGCGACGCTTTGCTCCCTAGGGGGTGGCAGCTCTACTCCTATTTGTCGTAATTTTCGCTTGTTTGAAGCTTAAGCAATTAGTCATTATAGTTTTTGTTCATTTTATGATAAATTAATTCACCCATAGGAAATCTGTATCTTTATTTTTAATATTATTATTTTATTTATTTTAGTTTCTGCTCGTTTTTGGCTTCATTAATCATAGTAATTTGTGCTATTTTTACGTTTGAATCCACACATGACTTCATTTTTTCTCTTTCTTTTCTCCCTCCTTATTGATTTCCCTTTTGGTACTGGTGCGTTATATGGTCGCTTTTATATACTAATAAGAAATAAAGAAAGAAAAACGAGCAAACGAAAACCAACAGACTGGTTATTTCTCAATAGCGGTGTCTTGAAATGGAATGCAAAGAATAGTTTTCATTGTGTTTACGATATTTAAACTGTTGTTTTGGGGGTTTAGGGGAGGGGAAAGGTACCTAGTTTAGGTTAGGTTAGGTTACGCATTTAATATATGCTATGCTTTACCCCCCACCCCCCTAATGTAAAAATTTATAGCCCAAATTTGTTTCTAAACTATTATATATTCATCCTATTTTATTTTATTTCATTATCATTAACCAAACTTGATTTTAGAAGTGACCATATAATGCACCAGTACCTCCCTTTTAATTTCCATTATGCTTAAAGTTTACTTTCTAGGTTCCAGAATATCCAAACAGTGGTTTTTAGTCCGAGATGAGCAATTGAAAACCGAGCGTCTATTAACAATTGTACCTTACCTACCAGCCACAAATGGACAACCACAACTAGCAATTAATCCAGGAACTAGGACGGCAATAAAAGAATTATTTCAACTGCTTCAACATCCATACATTTATCCTGTACTTGACGTTGAATTTTTAAAAAGTGTGGCAGACGACGATTGGTCGATGCTGGTCATGATCTTTCCATTCAATAATAAAGGATCATTGAAAGATTTAATCTATAAGGTAAGGTGTACTGTATCTGGCACTGTGGTTGCGTGTTAATTAGTGCAATTAGTTTTAGTATTTAGAAGGTGAATCGATTAAGCTGACGAGCTTAAAATGGGAGGGAAAGAAGATGTATTGTTCGGTTCGAGTTTAATGGCCAAATCACTTGGTGGGCAAAACTTCTTGCAAATGACTGGTGACAATTTTTAATAAAAGCGACATTTTTCTTGCATTTTCCGTGCTCATAGCTTAATTATGGGTATTTTTTTTTTTTTTTTTTTGTATTTTTTTTACCTTTATGGATTTTTATATGAACTTGGTGAAACTGACTCCTAAGAAATTCCTTTATTACCCAGCGGCCAAATTTTCTGTTCACATCAACCTTTGTTTTTAGGCATAGTGGACGGCCGAGTTCCTTTGTAAGAACTCTAAGGCAACATAGAAAAGTAATTTAGTAAATTTGGTCAATAGTAAATATGAGTAGATAAAAAATTGTACTTTTTTTTTCTTTTTTGTACTATTCTTAGTTTTAATTTTTTTTTCTATTTTATATTTTCGTTACGTCTGGTTTTGGACTGAATAATATTAATGAATGCTTCCGATAAAAAAAAAATCTTTCAGGCTCAACAGTTATTTTTGGCCCAGATAATAGAAGAATAGAGCATTATATAAGCGAAAACCTAGCTTCAGCAGAAACACATCTAGCCTATGTCAAATTTCTATTTGCTATATGTAGCATGCAGGCTGTCATTCTAACTAGCAAAGTTTTCATGTAATTGATATAAATTTCGATTTATGCTCGAATCTTACAAAAACAGAAGTTTAACAACATGACCTAGATTTAACGTGTTACTGGACTTCTAATTGAAAAAAAAAATACTAAAGGTTAATCAAACAGTTCGGGGTAATGAACTGTAAGTAAGGAGCGACCCCGCTCAATAGTTAAAAAAAAGTCTGGAAGAATAGGAAGATAAGTCTGCAAACCAAGATTAGAATATTAGAAGCTACAGTGATGACAGTGGTCAAATATGGCTCTGAAGCATGGACGCTCCGAAAAGCAGATGAAGATTTGCTAGATGTTTTTCAGAGAAATTGCTTAAGGATTATTCTGGGTACCTGGCTCACAGACCGTATTTCAAACAATAGGCTATACGAAAAATGTAGTTCAATACCGCTCTCTAGGGCTATAATGAAAGAAAGGTTGAGGTGGCTAGGGCACGTTGTGCGGATGAAGGATGACAGATTACCGAAGATTGTTCTTTTCGGCCAACCATCTAGGGCTAAACGGAAAGCAGGTCGTCCCCGTCTGGGGTGGGACGACGTAATAAAGAAAGATTTAAAGGAAATGGGAACTTCGTGGACGGGTGTAAAAAGGGAGGCTTTGAATAGATTGGGGTGGAGGAGGAGCGTGCGTAGCTGTGTTGGCCTCAGGCGGCTTGGTGCTGCGATGAGTTTTTAGTAGTAGTAGTAATAAATATATAAAAAGAATTGACTTTTTATAGGATTTCAAATATATAATTTTCATCAAGTTGAATCTTACCTATCAAAGGTTACGACCTTAAAAAAATGTCCCAGATTTTCGAAAAAAGGGAGAAACACACCCTTTAAAAGTCAAGTGATCTTAATGAAAATCATACCATCAATTTCAGCGTATCAGAGAACCCTATTGCGTCGGTTTCAAGCTCCTTTCAGCAAAAATGTGGAATTTTGTATTGTTTTGCCAGAAGAAAGATTACAGATGCGTGTTTATTTGTTTTATTTTTTCTTGTATTTTGTTTTCCCCAGTGGTGATTGTATCGACCCATTGGTCATAGAATATCGGGAGAGGGCTCATTCGAACGGAAATTAAAAGTTCTAGTACTCTTTTTTTTTTGTTTATTTTTTTGTCTTTTTCTTTTTTTCTTTGTTTTTTTTCTTCTTCTTGTCCTTCTGTTTAATTTTAGTCCTAGAATTTAATGTTATGTAGGTCTCCCACTATCACAGGCCAAAGAGCCTTCGCGAGGGTCTAAAGTTTTGTAATTTACTTTCCGTTTTTTTTAATAAATTGATTGATTGATTGGTTGAAGTAATATAGGGATTCTCCTAACCTATATCGACTACTCGAATACATTTTAATGCATATTTTAATACATTTTAGTGCGTATTTTAATGTATTTTTAATATATTTTAATACATATTTTAATGCATTGTTCTTAATGCTCTATTATATTTTGATGGATGTTCGTTAAATATTGTTTGAAAGTCGTGAATACTTATGAATAGGTCAAAGTTACATAATATTAATCTCGTCTAATACATAGTTTTTCGTTATGTTATTCACGTTTAGGCCTACACCAAACTTTCAGGACTTCTTAAACACTAATAGTATTTTTTTTCTCATTAAATTTTTACTTTCCCATCGATGCTGATGTTATGTGTTTCAAACAATTTCCTGGGACACAATAAGCGGTTATATTGTTTATTTATAGATAAGAAGGATGTCAAATTAAACATTTTCTCTTTATTTTTTTAAAGGGAGCGTCGATTATTTCTTGAGGAATGGCTACGGAACATAAACTTCACGTTCCTGCATTTGTTCTAATAGAGAGAACAAAGGCAACTTTATTGGGTATATTATTGCCTTTGAAACTTAAACATTTTTTCTCTTTTTGTTTTGTTCATAAAGAACTCTCTATTAAATATCAACACAGTTATCAAATGGGAGGTTCGGTTTTTTGTATGGGGCTGCCAGAAGGTGTTTCTGGTTTGCTAATCTTGCTCTGGACTATCACGGTAAGCTCAGGATTATCACATATTTCAAATACATTCTGCTGTGTAGCTATAGTCTCCTGTTGTAAGTTGGCTACTTTACGGCCAGTGAATAAATATGCATGATTTTCTTGCTCTCTTTTGCTTATACAGCTAAATACCATTTTACTGAAGCTGAAAATTTGCTTAGTTAGAATGTAAGAACGTCAAAGTTCTGATGAAATCTCTAACTTTATGCTAATTTTACCCTATCCCCTCGTGAATGCTTCTCATAGAAAATGTCCAGATGTTTTACTAGTAAATTGTCAGTTTGAATATTTCCATCACAGTGTTGAGAGGAGGAGAGTAATCAGTCCTTACATTCAATCACACTAATTACCTTCATCAGCAATGTTTCAGCAAGGAATACTTATTAGAAGTCAGTCAATATTTAAAAACAAATTGATAATTTCCAAGACAAGCAGCATATCATCAAGCACTTAATGCTGCTCAGAATCTTACCATGAACAAAAATTTTAATTTCAATTAATTTTTTCAAGTTGAAAAAAAAAAAATGAAAAGCCCCCATTTATAATAAGACTTTTAGAAAATACAAGCTGTGGCTTGTCTTAATATTTCACTTTACTATTTATGACGTTGATCACATATACAATATATATATATATATATATATATATATATATATATATATATATATATATATATATATATATATATATATATATATATATATATATATATATATATATATATATATATATATATATATATATATATATATATATATATATATATATATATATATATATATATATATATATATATGTATTTCTCAATAATACCTGAGGAATCAATTATCGAGGGAGCCAATCGGTATATGCACCTAGTTGGGTTTCTTTAATGGGAAGTAGGGCTCCTCATTTGAACCTTAATCTGACTCCAATATACTAGGAGTAGAAACATAGGGTGTCTTAAATTTTCATTGCATATGTTATAATTATAACTCTTGTCTTTTTTACCCAGTTAAACTTAACCAGAGTAAATTACACCAAAGAAGTTGTAACAAAATGGTTCTTCATTGACACTCTTGAACATTGCACTAGACAGACAAACAATATAATCTCGAACATTCAGAACGAAATAAAAACTTCAGTAATAATAAGAAAGTTTTGCTTAAATACCCTATTTATTTCGGTAATCTTGCTTGGCAATTTTTGTATATTTTTGTTTTCAGTGTGGTGTGAATACCCATTGCCTCAATGGTATTGAGGCCTGTTTCTCGACCCAGAGTGTATGGTTCCACCCTGCTATAAGATTCAAAATTCTAAAAATTAGTTATCTTGTTACAAAAAAAGGATAGTGATAAGCAACCTTTTTGCGAATTAATTTCGCTTTAAAAGGGTAACAATAAACGATATCATATATGTTAGAAGAATCACCCAGCCCAAGCAGTGTCTTGTGAGTGTCTCTGGGTTCCTAGTCTTTCTCTAGGGGCCCTTTTGACAATTAGTCAGGTTGTGTGGCCTTTCAAAAGTTAGTGACGAACCTAAGATAGAAATAACTTCACAGGTAAAGTGTCTTGACAACCCGTCCAATTTCAAAAGCAGTGTGGATAATGAATCACCATACAGCTGTATTTGCTCTTCCTTCAGCTTTTTTAGAAAGTTTAGAAGAAAATTTCGAAAGCATAGAAATTATAACCATGAACTGGTAAGTTAGAAAGTAATAGCATTCACAAGCTTTATAAGGTCATAGCAATTGTCTTGTAATTTAGTCGCTTTCGGATTAATTCACATTAATTAGTTAAATTAGCCAAAGCATGTGCAAAATTTATTAATAGATTCTTCTATAGAAGCTAATATTTTTATTACGATCGTTGTTAAATTGTTGTCAAACTTCTCCTTTAGGGGATAAATTGTTTTAAAATCTTTACTATGTGCCGCTTTTTGGTCAGTTGGAGCAAATTCAACGTTTAAGCCGAATATCAAAGATTTTTGCTGACAGTTTCCTCGTATTACTCATCCTTAAAAAAAAAAAAAATGTTTCCCTAGTTTCTAAATAAGTCTGCGACTTCTTCCAGTAATTATTGTTGGATACCTCATATTATGTTCTATACCTAATCGAGATAGTAAATGCCTGGGTCACTTTCAAACATAAAGTGTTACAGCTATTCTGCCACTACTAAATTTAGTGCAACACCCGAACATTTACCCCGAACATTTATGAGATCTGTTCTCCATTGTTTGTGCATTATTATTGCGTTATTATGCCATCTAGCAAGAGAATCGTCGATTTGACACCCTATGCGCCATTAGTGACTTTGTGGATCTTTCTTACTTAGAAAGGGCACTAAATATACCTATTTCCTTTCGAATAAGTCCTTATACATCTCTCTATAATGTTTCAGTGTCCGGCTTGTGGCGACGAAAAAAGGCAAGAAGAACCAAAACGGAGACGGAAAAAAAGAGACACATCACTGCTTCCCATGCAAAAAAGTGATTTTTGCTTGTAGCACAAGATGGGAAACTGTACTTCACCATTTTGGTGTTTTCAGCTATGGAGATCCTAATGATGCAACATTAACATTTTGATCCAAAACTATCTTTGTGGGATTTCTAAGTTTCCCAACAAAATTTTATCATTAAGATTAGTCAAAATAATAGTTGTCAATCCTGAATCAGCTTCAAATGGCAATTCTTCCTAACTTGACAATTTTTTTCAAAACATCGTTATTTTAATTTTTGGTTACTTTGGTTCTTCACCTCTATATGACAAATCCTACAATGCACATAAGTCATGATGTAAAGCAAAGACTATGCTCTTCCTTCTGGGAAAACCTTGGCGATCCTGTCATGCCATTCAGAAGAAGTTTCTACCATATCAGGCACATCTTTACGACCTGCACTTATGATTCCATACCAAATCAACCAACTACTAACCTCAATTTCTACCTTAAACACAGCAATTATCTTCAAACGCAGAGAACTTATTTCTCTAATGTCCTTATCTGGTATACCATAAGAGGACAGGACTTTCAGCATAGCTTGTGTACCAGCAGAATCAAATGCCTGTTCATAAGGTATAATCTTTTGACTAATGAGGTCTTATGATTCAAGCAGTTTTAATTTCATTATTCTAAATATTAAAATAAGGTTCAAGCTACATCATCTTTATCTACATCATCTCTCAGTCTCAAAAATTTCATCGTGCTAAGTAATCTGCTTCCAACAAGAATAAAGATAATGGCTCTGTAATTACTATACTGACTGTTGTCAGGCTTCTTATAAGAGGGTTTAATTAGCGCTTTCTTAAAATCTAGTACCTTCCAGAGCCGTTGGCGCATAAGGCGTTGAATCGACGTTTCAGTTGCTGGGTCCTTTTTTACAGGAACAAGTAGCAAGCTTGTGACCCAACATTATTGCGGCAGGGATCAAACCCTAGGACCCATATTCTGATTCAAAGTTCAATGCTCTATTGTCTGAACTAACTATCTTAAATTCTATAGGTGTGTTATTCATTAAAAATTATTCTAATAACCGCACTAACCGCTCTTTAGTCTCGTCCTAATCTCTGCCTTGTTAAATAAGACTCCCTTCACTTTAAAACTGTCAAACTTTTAAAATTCTTTTCTTTATTATTTCCTACAACTTGATCATGGTTTAACATGCTCCCAGAATTTTCTGCCCATATCTCCTCAACACTTTTTGTATCACTTATTGAGACCCCATCCCTATTTTATATCGGAAATACCCACATTTGATTGTGTTGATTAGAGTGATCAATACTATGACTTAATGTGATGGCCTCGGGCTGCATCTTCCGGATTTCCACTAATTTTATCCCTAGACTTCATTACACATCCTCTTAATTCATTATTTAATGCATTCTCTGTTTCTGTTACTTTCCTCTTATTCTCCTATTATCTACGTATCACTCTGAAAACTCTTATGGAACACTCTTTTCACTTCGACGAAACTTAAAACGTTTCCGTTAGTATTCTTAGCTACTTTTCAAACTTTTTTCCCAAGGACTTTTTTTGCTATGTACTTTGCAAACTACTATTTTTAATTAGTACATCCCTCTTATAAATGATAAAATTCTGAACAGATCATCTGTTCTGTTCTTCGATAGTTTTTCTCATATGTTCATCTAATGTTCTTGCTACCTGGAAGATAATAAACATCCCCAAATTTCTGCTTTAAATTAACCCTTGATACAAGTAGATGGTGAAATTTACTTTTTCCAATAGTTTGGTGTGAATAACTGCAAGTAAGAAGTGACTCGGTCCAATAGTAACCGAAATTATAAAAAAAGAGATTTTTTATAACAGCAGATACATCAAAAGAGCTGGCTTTTTATGCTGATTCCAAATATAAAAATTTATTAAGTCTAATATTACTCATATAAAGCTAAAAACCTGAGAAAATTTTTCATGTTTTTAGAAAAAGGAGGGAAACACCCCCAAAAAGTCAAGAGACCTTAATGAAAATCACAGAATTAGATTCAGAATGTCAGAAAACCCTACCGTAGAGGTTTCATGCTCTTATCTACAAAAATGTGGAATTTTGTATTTCAGACGGTACGTGGTAACGAACTGTAAGTAAGGAGCGATCCGGCTCAATAGTCACCAAAATACTAAAAAACGGAATTTTGATACCAACAGATAAATATCAAAAGAATCGGCTTATTATGCTGATTTCAAATATATAACTTTCATCAAGTTTTAGTCTTAGCCATTAACGGCTACGAGCCTGAGAAAATTTGCCCGATTTTAAAAAAAGGGGGAATCTCCCCTAAGGTCATGGAATCTTATAGAAAATCACAAAATAATATTCAACGTATCAGAAACCCATACTGTAGAGGTTTCAAGCTCATATCTGCAAAAATGTGGAATTTTATATTTTTTGCCAGAAGAAAGATCACGGATGTGTGTTTATTTATTTTTTTTTTTTTTCCAGGGGTGATTGTATCGACCCAGTGGTCCTAGAATATCATGAGAGGGCCCATGGGAACGGAAATTAAAAGTTCTAGTGCCCCTTTTAAGTGACCAAAAAAACTGGAGGGGAACTAGGCCCCCTCCCCCGCTCCTTTTGCCTCCAAAATCGTCCGATCAAAATTTTGAGATAGTCATTTTGTTCACCAGAGTTGAAAGGTCCAATAGCTATGCCTTTGGTTATAACATGACCCCTCCCCCAGTCCCCGGGGAAAGGTCTTTGAGTTATAAAATTTGCCCATTGTCTACGCATAGCGTTTGTTATTGGGAAGCATACTTACCTTTTAAGGTGGCGGGGGACGCATTAGGAAATTTGCCATGGGGAGGGAAGATTCCAGGGGTTGAACTTGTCAGAGGAAATTATACACTGGGGGAATTTGCATGGATTTTTATGCAAAATTCTTTTTATATGTCTTGCTTTCTCTTTTCCGTCTCAGTTTTACGCGTGGAGTTGTTAAAGGTAATTGTCCTGGGTAAATTTTGTTCAGGATTGAATTGTCTAGGGGATATTTCCGTGGAGAGGGTATTTTTCCGTGGAGGTGGGGCCAGATTTCCTGGAATCTTTCAGAAATTAAATAAAAAAATTTTTCAACTGAATGTAAGGAGCAGCATTAAAACTTAAAACGACCAGAAATTAATACGTAGGCTATATGAAGGGGGTTGCCTCTTCCTCAACACCTCGCTCTCTACGCTAAAGTTTGAATTTTGTCCCAATTCTTTAAGAACGACTCCTAAAACACAAGGGTCGTTCAATTATAACAATATTGTATCTACATTTGACAAACACGTTTCACCAGTTTTGGACAGCCAAAACCTACTGAAAACATAGTAGAATTATAAGACACAGTAAACGGAGTCACAATAGATTGGAAGAATAGGGACTCATGAAAACCTATTGACGTAATTCTGCATCTTTATCTATCCTACCCGTTCCAAAAATTTAAAAGCACTACCTTTTGATTTTCACGAAAAAATTGACTTTGAGCCAAGAATTAACCTCTCTTAATATCGAATTTTGCAATAATCAGTTTTTTAAACAAATACTTCGCAGCTAAAAATTATTTATCACAGTGGGCATTCTATACCTTTCAATAATCAAAACCACTTCATAAGTTTAGATATGTGAAAATTGTTTTGATACGAAATAATTGATAATGTTCAGGGATCTGGCGCAAAATTTGATTGCCCTATTAAACTATTAAATTAAAAAAAACAAGTTTATTCAACTGAACGCAAGGATCAACATTAAAAATTAAAATGAACAGAAATTACTACGTAAATGAGGGGAGCTGCCCCGTCCTCAATACCTCGCTCTTTACGCTAAAGGTTTTAGTGCTTTTAAAAAAGCTTTTTATTGTTCTAATTAAACGAACCTTGTGTTTCCGGATTCGTTCTTAGAGAATTGAGACAAAATTCAAACTTTAGCGTAAAGAGCAAGGTTTTGAGGGGGACAGCCCCCTTCATATACGTAATAACCTCTGTTCGTTTTAAGTTTTAATATCGCTCCTTACTTTCAGTTTAAAAAACTTGTTTTTTTATTTAATTTTTGATCGTTTTTTAGTTAATGCAGCTTTTATTTTAGCTCACCGTCATTGAAAAAGTAAACAAAGTTTGCATAAAAATTTTGTTTTTCTTTTGTTAAATAGATGTCTCTAAATTTGGTTATGACGTAATTTACACATTAACTTACGTAACTAACTTCTATATTCGTATATTTTTCTTCTGGCAAAAAATACAAAGTTGCAGATTTTTGCAGATATGAGCTTAAAACCTAAGTAATGGGGTTTTCTGATACGCTGAATCTGACGGTGTGATTTTCATTAAAATTCTTTCACTTGTAGGGGATGTTTCCCCCCTCTTTAAAAAAACGGGTAAATTTTCTCAGGCTCCTAGCCTTTGATGAGTAATACTAAACTTAATAAAATCTATATATTTAGAATCAGCATTATAAACCCATTCATTTGATACATTTATTGACATCAAAATTGTTTTTTTTTATTACATAAAGAAAGAAAAACGAGCAAAAATTAGGTTTTTATAGGCCAAATTAAAATACTGAAAAAACAAAGCGAATATTTCGAGAGGACAAACGCCTCTCTTCTTCAGCGCAAAACGAAATGATATAACCAAGGAAAGTGCCAGTCATCTAATCAAACACGTGAACAACCCCTTAGGTCTCAAAGGTTGTCTGCAAGAAATGCATTAATTAAAATCCGAAATCAAATGACATAGTTCTCCAACTTATTTAATTTCTGGTTCGTCTTGTTTCTCGAGCGAAAAAATTGGTTCCTTTTTTCTATCAGTTGTTTTCTAGCATCCATCAATGGTAGTTGTTATTTTTTTGGAGTTTATGCAAGTCATGGATATTGGCAAATAACTCGTTTTTATGGTTATTAGGTATTTGGTTTAAATTATTTTAAATTTCACATTTTATTGAATTTTATTCATCTTTTAAGTTTTTGGTTTTTTTTTGGTCCTTTTCACATTGACTTTCCGCTTTTGTTTTTTTGTTGTTTTTTTCTTTGGCACTTTCCTTGGTTACATCATTTCGTTTCGCGCTGAAGAAGGGAGGCGTTTGTCCTCTCGAAATATTCGCTTTGTTTTTTCAGTATCTTCATTTGGTCTATAAATACCCAATTTTTGCTCGTTTTTCTTTCTTTATGTGATGTCAGGCCAATGTGGTTTAAGAAATTATCTTAGTTTTTTTATAGTTTTTTTTTATTACGTCTATGTGACTACGCATTTGATGGGGTTCCCCTTCTAGGCACTTCCACGCAAACTACGTTAAAAATATTAACACAATTTAATTAGAAATACCGTGAACCGAACAGGCCGTGGCATTCTACCATATAGGACGATTGAATGAACTAAAAAAAACTGTTGCAAAAAAATCGTGGTATGGCCTGTGGTGAGAACCCCCTCATATACGTTATAATTTCTGTTAGTTTTAAATTCTAATGTTGCTTCTTACTTTTAGTTGAAAAAACTTGTTTTTTTTTAATTTAATTTCTGATCGTTTTTTAAATAATGCTTGGAAATCCGGCGCGCCCTTCATAGAAATGTCCCTTACCCCAAAGAAACATCCTCCACGGAAATATTCTCCCGAGTAACCCCCTCCTCCAGCCCCCCTCCCCTCCAGAAAAAAATCCTTCCTGAAAATGTCTGTATACTTCCCAATAACTGATAAATAATTCTGGCAAGTCCGGCGCCCCCTTCATGGGCAATTTCCCTTCCCCCATGAAAAATTCCTTCATGGACAGATCCTCCAACATAACCCCCGACCATGCTGAACAAAATGGCTATCTCAAAATTTTGATCGGGTGACTTTGGGAAAAAATGAACGCGAGAGGGGGCATAGCGGCCCTCAATTTTTTTGGTCACTTAAAAAGGGAACTAGAACTTTTAATTTCCGTTTCAATGAGCCCTCCCATGATATTCTAGGTCAACTGGGTCGATAAGATCACCCTGAAAAAAAAAAATAAATAAACACGCATCCGTGATCTTTCTTCTGGCAAAAAATGCAAAATTCCATATCTTTGTAGATAGGAGCTTGAAACCTCTACAGTAGGGTTTTGTGAGACGCTGAATATGATTTTCATTAAGGTTATATAACTTTTAGGGGGTCTTTCCCCCTTTTTTCGAACATCAGCCAAATATTCTCAGGCGCCTAACTTTTGATGGGTAGCACTAAACCTGATGAAAGTTATATATTTGAAATCAGCATTGAAATCTGATTCTTGATTTTTCTGATTCTTGAGAAATCTGACCCGTTTTCTAGAGTTTCGGTTACCATTGAGCCGGGTCGCTCCTTACTTACAGTTCGTCACTACGAACTGTTTAATATGCTTTGGTCTGTATAATATTTTTCTGTATGATTTATAATCTTTATGTGATTAATTCTTGGACACTGACAGTTTTAAATTTCTTGTGTGATGTTCGAGGCAAAACGTCTTCTTCTTTAAACTAAAGTAAATGCTTTACATTGTAAAATTCCAAGCCATGATTCTTTTTGCCTTTTTGTTTTAGGGAAGGCTAGTTTCTATATTCACTTCCAATTTTTAATGCCTATTCTGTTTTGCTTATAGAAAGCTGAGAAAAAAAAATTGCAGAAAGCTGAGAGAAGTAAAATTGCATCAGAGCGATTTTTTACCAACTCCCAAAGTTGTTTTAATACATGAATGAAGCTTTCAGGGATCGATAAACTATCTACATTAGAGCCAGGAAGGAGTTTTCAAGCTATTCCATTATTTCTACTTTATTGACAATGCTTAAACATTTCTGGAAGAACAGGTCCAGTGGAGGACCCAGGGGTGAGGGCGAGCCTATTTCACCGCGGTTTCGATGTATTTAAAATTCTGTAATTTTTACAAGGATTTTGGTGAGTCTTTTGAGCAAAAAAAGTCCACAATCCCTAAATTTATTAAATACGGCTTCCAATTTAATCATCTTCGACTGTAATCCTTGGTTAGGTGGTTCCTGAATTTTAGCCAAAATTTTAGGCCACACTTGAATTTCTATTCAAAGCAAGGACCTGTTTTCATATAGTGTTTCTAACTCTTCAATTAGAAAAAGATCAGGGATCTGAGATTAAAAATACTTCCCAAGGCTCTAGTTTGATACTAACTCCTAGTAAATTATTTTCACCATTTCCAAAGAAATTCCAAGCTTATTAGAAGTTCGTGTCCTGAAAAAGAGACGATGTGGAGATGAATATTTAAAAATGCTGTTTCAGGCCCAAATTAGGGTAGTGGATCGATTTTTTAATCTTAGTCCATATAGTTGTACAATTTTCAAACATGGCAAAAATCCACGTTGCTATAATATACAAAGGCTACTAAATTTTATTTTACTTCGTAAGAAAAAGGAGATTTGTAAAAAGAAATGAAGGTATAAAACACTTTTAAACAAAGTTGCTGAATAAACGCCAAACAAAAGAGAAAAAAGAGAGGTTAGTGGAACCCTATCCATAAAAGAGCTAAATATCTCCGAAGGACCTGACCGTACAGCATTTTTTCAAACTTAAAACGACCGTATTCTTACGAGTCTGAAATCGACCGTATTCGTACGAGTGTTGTTCTGGCTAGATTGTGAGATTTTATGGGTAGGCCTATATGAGTGTATGGGTGCATATTTAGGGTGTTTTTTTACGGTGATTCTTTTCAAGTTGAGGGCTTGATTCAATTAAACTAAGTAAGCTACTATTCGGGTAGAATTTTTTCATCAAACAGTTCGGGGTAACGAACTGTAAGTAAGGAGCGACCCAGCTCAATAGTAACCGAAACTCTAAAAAAAACCGTAATTTTGATACCAATAGATACATCAATAGAATCAAATTTTTATGCTGATTTAAAATGTACAAGTTTCATTAAGTTTAATTTTACCCAGCAAAAGTTACGCGCCTGAGAAAATTTGCCTTATTTTCGAAAAAAGGGGAAAAAAGCCCCTAAAAGTCATAGAACTTTAATGTAACATAAAATCACACCATCAGATTCAGCGTATTAGAGAACCATTCTATAGAGGTTTAAAGCTCCTATCTGAAAAAATGTTGATTTTTTTTTTTTTTGCCAGAATAAAGTTCTCGGTTGCCTGTTTTTTTATTTTTTTATTTTTTTTTTTTTCCCAGGGGTTATCGTATAGATACCGGTTTTATATAATATCGTGTGTGGGCTCATCTGAACGGAAATTATAAGTTCTAGTCCCCTTTTTAAGTGACCAAGAAAATTGGAGGGCAACTTGGCCCCCTCCCACGCTCATTTTTTCCTGAAGTCACCCAATCAAAATTTTGAAATACCAATTTTGTTCAGCATTGTCGAAAATCTAATAAATAGGCTATGTCTTTAAGGATGACTTAGTCCCCCGCAGTTCCCGGGGGGGTAGAGCTGAAAGTTATGAACTTTGCCCATTGTTTACACATAGTATTGGTAAATGGGAAGTATACAGACGTTTCAGGAGGGTTTTTTTCTGGTAGGGGGGTAGGGGGAGGATCTTTCCATGGAGGATGTTTCCGTGGGTGAAGAGACATTTTTATGAAGGGGGTGCCGGATTTCCCAGCGTTATTTAAAAAACGATCAGAAACTAAATAAAAAAACAAGTTTTTTCAGCTAAAAGCAAAAATCAACATCGAAACATAAAGCGGACATAAATTGTCATGTATATGAGGGGGTTTCCCCCCTAGTCAATACCTCACCCTTTGCGCTAAAGTTTTGTTTAGTACTTTCAAAAGAGCTATCTATTCGAATTAACCGGCCTGTGTGATTTAAGGGTTTGTGAGTCGAACAAAATTTAAAGTTTTGGGTCAAGCGCGATGTGTTAGCTAGGAGTAAACTCCCTAAAATATGTAATAAATACATTCGAATATAGAAGTTTGTCACGAAAGTTAATTCATAAGTTACGTCACAATAAAATTTCGAGAAAACTATTTAGCCAAAACAATAAAATTAATATGCAAATTTCATTCTAATTATTCATGTACGGTGAGCCAAAATCAAAGCTGCATTAATTCAAAAACGTTCAGAAATTAAATAAGAAAAACAATTTTTTTTTAACTGAATGTAAGGAGTGACATTAAAACTTAAAACGAACAGAAATTATTTCGTATATGAAAGGGGCTGTCCCCTCCTCAACGCCTCGGTCTTTACGCTAAAGTTTGACTCTGTCACACAAGTTTATTTTTTAAAACAATAAAAAACTTTAGCTTAAAGAGCGAGGCGTTGAGGAGGGGACAGCCCCTTTCATATACGGAATAAATTTCTGTCTGTTTTAAGTTTTAATGTCGCTCCTTACTTTCAGTTAAAAAAACTTGTTTTTTTTTTATTTAATCAAATAGTTCGTGGTAACAACAGATGAATCAAAAGAATCAGATTTTACTGCTGATTTTAAATATATAAGTTTCATTAAGTTTAGTCCTATCCATCAAAAGTTACGCGCCTGAGAAAATTTGGCTGATTTTCAAAAAAAGGGGGAAAGACCCACTAAACTTTATAGAACTTTAATGAAAATCACACCATCATATTCAGCGTATCAGAGAACCTTACTGTAGAGGTTTCAAGCTCCTATCTACAAAAATGTGGAATTTTGCATTTTTTGCCAGAAGAAAGATCACGTCTGCGTGTTTATTTGTTTGTTTGTTGTTTTTTTTTTCAGGTGTGATCGTAACGATCCAGTGGTCCTAGAGTATCGTGGTTGGGCTCATTGGAACGGAAATTAAAAGTTCTAGTGCCATTTTGTTCAGCATGGTCGAAAATATGATAACTATGTATATTAGGATGACTTAATTCCCCGAAGTCTCCAGGGGGAGGGCCGAAAGTTATGAACTTTACCCAACGTTAACATTTGGTATTGGTTATTGGGAAGTATAAAGACGTTTTCAGGGGTAGTGAGGTAGGGGTAGTTGGTAGTGACGGGGAGGGGGTGGGTTGGGGTTATGTGGGAGGATATATCCATGAAGGGAGTTTCATGGGGGAAGGGACATTGCTATGAAGGGGGCGCCAGATTTCCAAGCATTCTTTAAAAAAGACCAGAAATTAAGTAAAAAAAAAAGTTTTTCAACTGAAAGTAAGGAGCAACATCACAACTTAAAACGAACAGAAAATATTACGTATATGATTGGGTTCAACCCCTAGTCAATACCTCGCTCTTTAAGCCAGAGATGTTTTAGTACTTTCATAAGAGCTATTTATTCTAATTAACGGCCTTTGTGATTAAGGGTCATTTTTAAAGAATTGGGACAAAATTCGAAATTTAGCTTAAAGAGCAAGGTGGGCGAAGAGCAAGTAGCTATTTTAATATTTGAATATAGAAGTTAGTTACGTCAGTTATTTCGTAAATTACGTATGTTTATTACTAATAAAAACGTTCGTAAATAAAATTAAACAAGTTTCGAGAAAGCCATTTAACCAAATAAAAGTAAAATTAATGTGAAAATTTTGTTATCATAATTCATGTACAGCGAGCCAAAATCAAAACCTATATTAATTCAAAAATTAAATAAAAAAACAAGTTTTTTTTAACTGAAAGTAAGGAACGACGTTAAAACTTAAAACGAACATAAATTATTCCGTATATAAAAGGGGCTGTCCCCTCCTCAACGCCTCGCTCCTTACGTTAAAGTTTGAATTTCTCACAACTCTATTTTTTTTTAAACAATAAACAAATTTAGTGCAAAGAGCGAGGCGTTGAGGAGGGGACAGCCCCTTTCATATACGGAATAATTTCTGTATTGGTATTTCTGTATAGTATTTGGTTTTGGTTTTCTGTATAGGTTTTGGTTTATTGGAAAGCCATTTAGCACAAGAAAAGTAAAATTAATATGCAAATTTTGTTTTACTTATTCAATGACGGTGAGCCAAAATAAAAGCTGCATTAACTAAAAAGCGATCAGAAATTAAATAAAAAACCAAGATTTTTTTAACTGAAAGTAAGGAGCGACTTTAAAACTTAAAACGAACAGAAATTATTCCGTATATGAAAGTGGCTGTACCCTCCTCAACGCCTCGCTCTTTACGCTAAAGTTTTTTATTGTTTAAAAAAATAAAGCTGTAAGACAGAGTCAAACTTTAGCGTAAAGAGCGAGGCGTTGAGGAGGGTACAGCCCCTTTCATAAACGGAATAATTTCTGTTCGTTTTAAGTTTTAATGTCGCTCATTACTTTCAATTAAAAAAACTTGTTTTTTTTATTTAATATACTGCAAGGAGAGGTAGTCATGCATGTAATGAACAAACCCACAAACAATATGATGGCATTACTGAAGACATCCATCGGAATATCAAAGAGTTTTGATTAGTTACTGTTTGGATGTACAAAATTTTTGATTAACTTGTTAACAATCAAACTAAAACTAAGATTAAATTATTTCGGTTTTGGGCAACGTGTGTGCCTGAGCTTTAGGGGTTGTATTGAAAGTAAAATAATTAGAACATATAAAGCACATGAAGATCAACCTCAATCTGCGCATGCCCGGCGATCTATTAGATTAAAAATACTAATGCTCTATTTCTCAAGTACTGATATTCTACGATTTTTACCCCTTTTTCCACTATTTGCGAAATAGTATTAAATAACGGTTCATGGAATAAAAATCATGGAATTTCATCCTTGAATTTACGGAACACCTGTAACGTCAATTCAGTGTATTTTGTACGTGACATATGGTTGGTGGACCGTTGTTCCGTATGTCCCGCATGTTCTACATTTCGGAAGACCAGAGCTTTAAGTAAATTGATTAGTATTAGCACAAATGCACTATTATCACATATTTGTCACAGACTCTTTGCTTAGCTCTTTAAAGGTAGCATGTCCAATATTATTAATCTGTTTTCTTACTAGATCTGTTTCAACTATTTGTAGTGCCATTCAGTTTGTTTAATTCACTAGTGTATAGATTAACTTACTAATTTCGAGGTTTTTTCCTTAGCATTTTTCACTTTAACTCCTTAGTAAAGATATGTGGTGCTAAAAATAATCGCTTCTTCTCTAGGGTACTTAAAACAATAATATCTTTGACGAAAATTTAATCTGGTCTCTTATATGTTTAGATTATCTAAAGAAAAAATAAGACAAATTCGGTATACATATTTGAAACTATAGCAATATATATGTTTTCTTTTATGGCTGTTGGCATTATCAGTAAAATGAAAGTACTTTTTATGGTTAAATTAAAACCCTTTTGTTTATTCTTAATGAATAACAAAAGGAGAAATACCATTGAAAATTGCTACCTGAAAATAAGAACGATACTATAACGTTTTATAATCAGAAAGTAGATAAAAATTATTTGTTTCCTACTGTTATACATTACTGTTAGATATTTCTACTGTTGAAGCTAAAAGCTAACAAAAGGTAGTTTAGTTGATGCCAATCGTTGCTTGGATCATCAACTGCGTGGTTGATTGTTAGAAAACTGGCAAATCCTTCCCATATGACGGTTGTGGCTCAGTGGGTGTAGCATCCATTTTCTGGCCTAAAGTTGCAGATCTCGTTATTGATGATGAGCCCATACTGGCACCTTTCTTGCGACAGGGTTAAAGGCAGGCTAGACCCTTTTACAATCAATGTCATCACAGGTTGGGAATTCGTTGCAAGAACTAGTTGAAAATTTGACAGTCCAGAACAATTTGTTGGAACCCATGGGTGCAATGATTTATTTCCTAGAGCGAGCCGAACCACTTGAGTTCACTGAGAAAAAAATCTTGTTGTAGTGAACACTTATTTTCAGCACGAATGCATTCACACTGTAGCATGGTGCTCTCATGACGAAAGAACAGTAGTATCTATACTATTGATTATAAATATACATGAAAATATACATTGAATTTCACTATTGATTATAAATATACAAGAAAATATACATTGAATTTCACTATTGATTATAAATATACAAGAAAATATACATTGAATTTCACTATTGATTATAAATATACAAGAAAATATACATTGATTTTCACATAATAGTAGTCTAACCTGTACATTGACTTACCAAGGTCATTGATATATAGGTCAATTACACATGAAATTACATAGAAATATGGAGTACAGTCTAACCGGTACATTAAGTTACCAGGGACAGTCAAACCTTACCGGGGAGTGGAATTGATTGAAACTATACATTCAACTGTACATTCACGCCTACAAGAATATGCTCAAAAGTGTAATAGATATGAAACGTACAAGAAACTGTTTTTTTTTGTTTTTTTTGTCTAGATAACATTTGCGAATTGAAGATGGAGAAAAAAAAGGGTTAAAGTGATTAGCAGTTAAGCTAACCCTGAAGAGCATGTTAATTCATACCTTATTTATTATAAATTTGAAACAATATCAATCTTTGGAAACGGTTAACGATGATAAAATGGTCTTATGAGTTGACCTAGCTTTACTTCTTAGATGTGTACTGTATAATACACAACTGATGTTTGGGGCAGTGTTGTCAATTTAAAATACAGTTTAACGTTATACTAAAAAGTTTTCAGTTTTTTTTTAGGAAAAATCTTCCACATAGGGGGGATTTCCAGTGTGAATACAAAAAACAACCAGAAATTCAATAAAAAAAAAGAAAATATTATAATAATTTATTAAATTGATTCCTTCTATGCTTGAGGTGAATAAAGCTCTTTCGCAATTGACTTGTAAAAATATGCCACTCGATCAAACCGAATTAGCATGTCTATTTGGGATAATGAGATGCGAGCCCCTTCTGGGTGTGAGAAATTTATGTCTAAAACACCGGCAGTTTCTTCTTTGCATGTGATATCTAACATTCTAATTTAAGGAAAATCGTTATTTGTTATTCGCGAAGATAAATCTTCTGAGGCCTTAATAATAATAATAGTTTATTAAATATAAACCAGTGCATCTTGGGTATGTGTTAATATATTCAGTTTCTTTAGTATAAAATCGAGTTTCAAATTGGAATTTTATACAGTTTGAATACTTCATCCATTCTATCGATATAACTTCAAGGATGTATGGTGTTTTCGATTGCGAATTCATTGGCTTGAAGAAATCATCATGTGGAGTGATTTTTGAATGTGCGTCTCTATTGCTGACTACAGATCATCGAGAAGTCTCTTGTTACCACTGGCATATCAACTACAATATGTATGACTACAATGAAGACAGGTGGCGCAATACATTATACGTTATAAACAAAATAGGTTTATATGATAGAATGATACCTCCATCCTATAACAAAGGGAAGGATCTATCCTTTGTACAAGAGGAAGTTAGAGAGATATGCTGTTTTTTTTTGGCGTAACAGCACTGTACGCAAAAGGGAATGTGCCCACTGATAAACTTTTAATCGACAAATGCAAATCAGATATACCAATATTCAACTTGGAAGATTTTAATTGTGAGGTATTTCCGAGTAGAATACACAACCCAGAGGACGAGATTCGATTTTTTAGCAGATGCGTGCCGATAAATATTTCTTCTCGGAATATGTGTGTAAGATATCCTAGGAAGAAGAACAACAACAAAATCCGTGATATAGATTGGAATCACACTGAGTGGATGACGAACAATGATGATTTTTTATAATAGTCATCACACCCATGACTACCCAACGGTCTTTTTAAAGACCACCAATTCTATAAACACTTCGTAACCATGGTAACATGAATCTTTGAAATTCAATAGTCGAAGCTAGCTTCAGCAGAAGCTTAGGATAGTATCGGTGACAATTGAGAGATAGAGATTAATTGCCCCCCTAGTTTTCGAAAAACACCTTTTTTGTTGTATTTATACTTTTAAAAAGTTCAATATTCGAAGCTTAAGGTATAATATGAATGGCTTGCAAGAAACATGAAAATTCTACTACTAGTAACAATTCACTGCACCACAAAACCATCTGAGGTAGTCAAGGTTATTTTTTATCAAGGAAATATCTGAATGTATTTAAGGTATAGTATGAATGGCTTGCAAAAAACACGAAAATTCAACTATTAGTAACAACTAACTGCACCACAAAACCATCTGACGTAGTAACTGCTATGTTTTATTAAGAAAATATCTTAATGCATTTAAGGTATAGTATGAATGGCTTGAAAAAAAGACGAAAACAATACTACTAGTAACAACTCACTGCACCACAAAACCATCTGAGGTAGTCACGGCTTTTTTTCAAGAAAATATCTGAATGCATTTAAGGTATAGTATGAATGGCTTGCAAAAAACACGAAAATACTAATACTAGTAACAACTCACTGCACTACAAAACCATCTGAAGTAGTCAAGGCTATGTTATATCAAGAAAATATCTGAATGCATTTAAGGTATAGTATGAATTGCTTATCTGAATGCATTTAAGGTATAGTATGAATTGCTTGTAAATAAAAAACACGAAAATACCATTACTAGTAACAACTCTCTGCACTGCAAAACCATCTGAGGTAGTCACGGCTATGTTTTATCAACAAAATATCTGAATGCATTTAAGGTATAGTATGAATGGCATGCAAAAAACATGAAAATACTACTACTAGTAATAACTCACTGCACCACAAAGCCATCTGAGGTGGTCACGGCTATTTTTTATCAAGGAAATATCTGAATGCATTTAAGGTATGGTATGAATGTCTTGAAACAAACACGAAACTACTACTACTAGTAACAACTCACTGCACCACAAAACCATTTGATGTAGTCACGACTATTTTTTATAAAGGAAAAGTCTGAATGCATTTAAGGTCTAGTATGAATGGCTTGCAAAAAACACGAAAGTACTACTACTAGTAACAACTCACTGCACCACAAAAAAATCTGAGGTAGTCACGGCTATGTTTTATCAAGAAAATACCTGAATGCATTTAAGGTATAGTATGAATGGCTTGCAAAAAACACGAAAATACTACTACTAGTAACAACTCACTGCACTACAAAACCATCTGAAGTAGTCACGGCTATGTTTTATCAAGGAAACTTCTGAATGCATTTAAGGTATAGTATGAATGGCTTGCAAAAACACGAAAATTCTACTACTAGTAACAATTCACTGCACCACAAAACCATCTGAGTTAGTCAAGGCTATTTTTTTATCAAGGAAATATCTGAATGCATTTAAGGTAAAGTATGAATGGCTTGCAAAAAACACGAAAGTACTACTACTAGCAACAACTAACTGCACCACAAAATCATCTGAAGTAGTCAAGGCTATGTTTTATCAAGAAAATATCTGAATGGATTTAAGGTCTAGTATGAATGGCTTGCAAAAAACACGAAAGTACTACTACTAGTAACAACTCACTGCACAACAAAACCATCTGAGGTAGTCACGGTTATGTTTTATCAAGAAAATATCTGAATGCATTTAAAGTATAGTATGAATGGCTTGAAAAAAACACGAAAATACTACTACTAGTAACAACTCTCTGCAAAACAAAACCATCTGAAGTAGTCGCGGCTATGTTTTATCAAGGAAACTTCTGAATGCATTTAAGGTATAGTATGAATGACTTGCAAAAAACACGAAAGTACTACTACTAGTAACAACTCACTGCACCACAAAACCTTCTGATGTAGTCACGATTATGTTTTATCCAGAAAATATCTGAATGCATTTAAGGTCTAGTATGAATGGCTTGCAAAAAACACGAAAATACTACTACTAGTAATAACTCACTGCACCACAAAACCATCTGAGGTAGTCACGGCTATTTTATAGTATGAATGGCTTGCAAAAAACACGAAAATACTACTACTAGTAATAACTCACTGCACCACAAAACCATCTGAGGTAGTCACGGCTATTTTTTATCAAGGAAATATCTGAATGCATTTAAGGTCTAGTATGAATGGCTTGCAAAAAACACGAAAGTACTACTACTAGTAACAAATCACTGCACCACAAAACCATCTGATGTACTCACGGCTGTGTTTGATCAAGAAAATATCTGAATGCATTTAAGGTCTAGTATGAATGGCTTGCAAAAAACACGAAAGTACTAATACTAGTAACAACTCACTACACCACAAAACCATCTGGGGTAGTCACGACTATGTTTCATCAAAAAAATATCTGAATGCATTTAAGGTATAGTATGAATGGCTTGCAAAAATAAAACACGAAAATACTACTACTAGTAACAACTCACTGCACTCCAAAACCATCTGAAGTAGTCACGGCTATGTTTTATCAAGGAAACTTCTGAATGCATTTAAGGTATAGTATGAATGGGTTGCAAAAAACACGAAAATTCTACTACAAGTAACAATTCACTGCACCACAAAAGCATCTGAGGTGGTCAAGGCTATTTTATATCAAGAAAATATCTATATGCGTTTAAGGTATAGCATGAATGGTTCTTAAAAAAACACGAAAATACTACTACTAGTAACAACTCACTGCACCACAAAACCATCTGAGGTAGTCACGGCTATGTTTTATCAAGAAAATATCTGAATACTTTTAAAAGCAAGTAAGTAAGGAAGTAAGTAAGTAAGTAGTTAACAAACTCTTTCTTGAATTCACATACGCACAGAGGAGACGACACACATAGCGACGACACACGCACAGAGACGACGCACACACAGAGACGACACACACACACTCACACACAGAGAGAGAGAGAAGACACACGCACAGAGAAGACACACACACAGAGACAACACTCACAAACCCGATACACACGCACAGAGACAACGCACACAGAGAGACGACACACACACACACACAGAGAGAGAAGACACACACACAGAGACGACACAAACACACAGAGAGAGAGAAACACACAGAGACGACACACGCACAGAGACTATACACACACACAGACACAACACACACACACACAGAGACGAGACACACACACAGAAATGAGAAACACACATATAGAAGACACACACACAAAGAGACGAGACACACATACACAGATACGACAAACACATAGAGACGACACACTCATAGAGACAACACACACACACACACACAGAGACAACACACCCACACAGACGACACACACACACAGAGACGACAAACACACACAGAGACGACAAACTCAAAGTGAGGACTTACACATAGAGACAACACACACAGAGATGACAAACACACAGAAACGAGACACATAGAGAGAGACGACACACACACACACCCACACAGACGACAAACACACACAGACAACACACACACAAAAAGAGATGACACACACACACATAGATACGAAACACACAAAGAGACGACACACGCACAGAGACGACAAACATACAGAGAAGACACAAAAACAGACACGACAAACCCACAAAGATGACACACACATAGAGACGGGACACGCACAGACAAGAGACTTGGGTTGATCTAGGTTCACTTAGAGTGGAGCGCCACTCTAAGTGAACCTAGATCAACCCAAGTGTCGTGTCTGTGCGTGTTACTAGTAGTAGTATTTTCGTGTTTTTGCAAGCCATTCATGCTAGACCTTAAAAGAATTCTGATATTCGATTGATAAAATATAACTTTTACTTCATTATATGACTACGTGGTAAAGTGATTTGATACTAGCCGCAGCACTTACGAGTTTTTTGAATGCCAATCATACTATACCTTAAATGAATTATAATATATTATTGATCAAACATAGCCGTGAGTACATCAGATGGTTTTGTGGTGCAATGAGTTGTTGCTAGTAGTAGAACTTTCGTGTTTTTTGCAAGCCATTCATACTATATCTTAAATGCATTCAGATATTTCCTTGATAAAAAATAGCCGTGACTACCTCAGATGGTTTTGTGGTGCAGTGAGTTATTACTAATAGTAGTATTTTCGTGTTTTTTGCAAGCCATTCATACTATACCTTAAATTCATTCAGATATTTTGTTGATAAAACATAGCCGTGACTACCTCAGAGGGTTTTGCGGTGCAGTGAGTTGTTACTAGTAGTAGTAGTAGTACTTTCGTGTTTTTTGCAAGCCATTCATACTAGACCTTAAATGCATTCAGATATTTTCTTGATAAAACATAGCCGTGACTACATCAGATGGTTTTGTGGTGCAGTGAGTTGTTACTAGTAGTAGTACTTTCGTGTTTTTTACAAGCCATTCATACTATACCTTAAATGCATTCAGAAGTTTCCTTGATAAAACATAGCCGTGACTACTTCAGATGGTTTTGTAGTGCAGTGAGTTGTTACTAGTAGTAGTATTTTCGTGTTATTTGCAAGCCATTCATACTATACCTTAAATGCATTCAGATATTTTCTTGATAAAACATAGCCGTGACTACCTCAGATGGTTTTGTGGTGCAGTAAGTTGTTACTAGTAGTAGTACTTTCATGTTTTTTGCAAGCCATTCATACTAGACCTTAAATGCATTCAGATATTTTCTTGATAAAACAGCCGTGACTACATCAGATGGTTTTATGGTGCAGTGAGTTGTTGCTAGTAGTAGTAATTTCGTGTTTTTTGCAAGCCATTCATAGTATACCTTAAATGCATTCAGATATTTCCTTGATTAAAAAATAGCCTTGACCACCTCAGATGGTTTTGTGGTGCAGTGAATTGTTACTTGTAGTAGAATTTTCGTGTTTTTTTCAACCCATTCATACTATACCTTAAATGCATTCAGAAGTTTCCTTGATAAAACATAGCCGTGACTACTTCAGATGGTTTTGTAGTGCAGTGAGTTCTTACTAGTAGTAGTATTTTTGTGTTTTTTGCAAGCCATTCATACTATACCTTAAATGCATTCAGATATTTTCTTGATAAAACATAACCGTGACTACCTCAGATGGTTTTGTGGTGCAGTGAGTTGTTACTAGTAGTAGTACTTTCGTTTTATTTGCAAGCCATTCATACTATACCTTAAATGAATTCATATTTTTCATTGATAAATAATAACCTTGAGTTCCTAAGATGTTTTTGTAGTGCAGTTAATTGTTACTAGTAGTATTATTTTCATGCTTTTTGAAAACCATTCATACTATACCTTAAATACATTAAGATATTTGATTGATAAAAAATAGCCATGACTACCTCAGATGGCTTTGTAGTGCAGTGAGTTATTACTAGTAGTAGTATTTTCATGTTTTTTGCAAGCCATTCATACTATACCTTAAATGCATTCAGATAATTTGTTGATAAAACATAGCCGTGACTACCTCAGATGGCTTTGCGGTGCAGTGAGTTGTTACTAGTAGTGGTATTTTCGTGTTTTTTTTTACAAGCAATTCATACTATACCTTAAATGCATTCAGATAAGCAATTCATACTATACCTTAAATGCATTCAGATATTGTCTTGATATAACATAGCCGTGACTACCTAAGATGGTTTTTTGGTGCAGTGAGTTGTTACTAGTAGTAGCAGTACTTTCGTGTTTTTTGCAAGCCATTCATACTATATCTTAAATGCATTCAGATATTTCCTTGATAAAAAAATAGCCGTGACTACATCAGATGGTTTTGTGGTGCAGTGAGTTATTACTAGTAGTAGTATTTTGTGTTTTTTGCAAGCCATTCATACTATACCTTAAATGCATTCAGATATTTTGTTGATAAAACATAGCCGTGACTACCTCAGATGGTTTTGCGGTGCAGTGAGTTGTTACTAGTAGTAGTAGTACTTTCGTGTTTTTTGCAAGCCATTCATACTATATCTTAAATAGATTCAGATATTTTCTTGATAAAAAATAGCCGTGACTACATCAGATGGTTTTTTGGTGCAGTGAGTTGTTACTAGTAGTAGTAATTTCGTGTTTTTTGCAAGCCATTCATACTAGTCCTTAAATGCATTCAGAAGTTTCCTTGATAAAAACATAGCCGTGACTACATCAGATGGTTTTGTAGTGCAGTTGAACTTTTTAAAAGTATAAATGCAACAAAAAAGGTGTTTTTCGAAAACTAGGGGGGCAATTAATCTCTATCTCTCAATTGTCACCGCTACTATCCTAAGCTTCTGCTGAAGCTAGCTTCGACTACTGAACTTAAAAGATTCATGTTACCATGGTTACGAAGTGTTTATAGAATTGGTGGTCTTTAAAAAGACCGTTGGGTAGTCATGGGTGTGATGACTATTATAAAAATTCATCATTGTTCATCATCCACTCAGTGTGATTCCAATCTATATCACGGATTTTGTTGTTCTTCTTCTTCCTAGGATATCTTACACACATATTCCGAGAAGGAATATTTATCGGCATCCATCTGCTAAAAAACGAATCTCGTCCTCTGGGTTGTGTATTCTACTCGGAAATACCTCGCAATTAAAATCTTCCAAGTTGAATATTAGTATATCCAATTTGCATTTGTCGATTAAAAGTTTATCAGTGGGCACATTCCCTTTTGCGTACAGTGCTGTTACGCCAAAAAAAAACAGCATATCTCTCTAACTTCCTCTTGTACAAAGGATAGATCCTTCCCTTTGTTATAGGATGGAGGTATCATTCTATCATATAAACCTATTTTGTTTATAACGTATAATGTATTGCGCCACCTGTCTTCATTGTAGTCATACATATTGTACTTGATATGCCAGTGGTAACAAGAGACTTCTCTATGATCTGTAGTCAGCAATAGAAACGCACATTCAAAAATCACCCCACATGATGACTTCTTCAAGCCAATGAATTCGCAATCGAAAACACCATACATCCTTGAAGTTATATCGATAGAATGGATGAAGTATTCAAACTGTATAAAATTCCAATTTGAAACTCGATTTTATACTAAAGAAACTGAATATATTAACGCATACCCAAGATGCACTGGTTTATATTTAATAAACTATTATTATTATTAAGGCCTCAGAATATTTATCTTCGCGAATGACAAATAACGATTTTCCTTAAAATAGAATGTTAGATATCACATGCAAACAAGAAACTGCCGGTGTTTTAGACATAAATTTCTCACACCGAGAAGGGGCTCGCATCTCATTATCCCAAATAGACATGCTAATTTGGTTTCATCGAATGGCATATTTTTACAAGTTAATCGCGAAAGAGCTTTATTCACCTCAAGCATAGAAGAAATCAATTTAATAAATTATTATAATATTTTCGTTTTTTTATTGAATTTCTGGTGGTTTTTTTGTATTCACACTGGAAATCCCCCCTATGTGAAAGATTTTTCCTAAAAAAAAAAAAACTGGAAACTTTTTAGTATAACGTTAAACTGTATTTTAAATTAACAACACTGCCCCAAACACCAGTTGGGTATTATACAGTACAACTCTAAGAAGTAAAGCTAGGTCAACTCATAAGACCATTTTATCATCTTTTACCGTTTCCAAAGATTGATATTGTTTCAAATTTATAATAAATAAGGTATGAATTAACATGCTCTTCAGGGTTAGCTTAACTGCTAATCACTTTAACCCTTTTTTTTCTCCATCTTCAATTCGCAAATGTTATCTAGACAAAAAAAAAACAGTTTCTTGTACGCTTCATACCTATTACACTTTTGAGCATATTCTTGTAGGCGTGAATGTACAGTTGAATGTACAGTTTCAATCAATTCCGCTCCTGGTAAGGTGTGACTGTCCCTGGTAACTTAATGTACCGGTTAGACTGCACTCCATATTTCTATGTAATTTCATGTGTAATTGATCTATATATCAATGACCTTGGTAAGTCAATGTACAGGTTAGACATGTATATTTATAATCAATAGTATAGATACTACTAAGAACTCAGTTAGCTTCCCTAAAGTATTTCCTTATATCAATAGTTTTGATATAAGCATGCAGTTTTAGCATCCCTTTCATGCATGCAGTTATAGGCCGAAAGTCTGGTCTAAATATTATCATAGGCAGCGCATTAGCACTGCCTAAGTAAAGAACGATGTTGGCACGATGTATTATTTATTTATTTTTTGTTCTGACCAGGAGACTTCGTATCGAAGGAGTTGTCGTAGAAACTTCGAAAAGGACTCATTCGATTGGAAATTGGAGTGGCTTGTGCCCTTTTTAACAGTGGAAAGTGATTGGAAGGCAACTAACACCCCTTCCACGCCCACCATTTCCCAAAACACATCAAAGCAAAATTTTGAAACAGCAATATTGTTCAGCGCAATAGATTTCCAGATAGAAATTATGTTTTTGAGGAGGACACTCCCCCAAAGCCCTCAGGGTAAGGGTTTTAAGCTATGCCCTGGGGGCATATAAGGTTTTATATTAAGAGTTGTTGTAAAAACTTCAAAAAGGGCTTATTCTATTGAAAATTGAAAGGGCTAGTGCCCTATTTAATAGTCGAAAGTGATTGAAGCGCAACTAACCCCCCTCTCACGCCCACCTTTTCCCCAAGCGCATCCAATCAAAATTTAGAGATAACCATTTTGTTCACCGTAGTTTAAAGTTCCGGAAATTATGTCTTTGAGGATGACAACCCCCCACAGCCCTCAGGGCAAGGGTTGTAAGTTATGCCCTGGGGGCATATAATGTTTTTATAGAAAGTGTTGTCGTAGAAACTTCAAAAAGGGCTCATTCGATTGGAAATTGAAATAGCTAGTGCCCTTTTTAATAGTCGAAAGTGTTTGGAAGGCAACTAATACCCCTTCCACACCCATTATTTATCCAAACACCTCCAATCAAAATTTTGAGATAACCATTTTGTTCAAAGTACTTGAAAGGTCTGGAAATTATATATTTGAGGATGACACTCCCCACAAGAACCCTCAGGGCAAGGGTTGTAATTTATGCCCTGGGGGCTTGTAAAGTTTGTTGTAAGCTCTGTCGTAGAAACTTGAAAAATGGCTCATTTGATTGGAAATTCCAAGGGCTAGTGCCCTTTTTAATAGTAGAAAGTGATTGGAGGGCAACTAAACCCTCCTTCACGCCCACCTTTTATCCAAACACATCTGATCAAAATTTTGAGATAGCCATTTTGTTCAAAGTAGTTGGAAGGTCTGGAAATTAAATCTTTGCGGATGTCACTCCCCCACAGCCCTCAGGGCAAGGGTTGTAAGTTATGCCTTGGGGGCTTATAAGGTTTTTATTGTAAGCTCTGTCGTAGAAACATGAAAAAGGGCTCATTTGATTGGAAATTCAAAGGGTTAGTGCCCTTTTTAATAGTCGAAAGTGACTGGAGGGCACCTAAACCCTCTTTCACGCCCACCTTTTCTCCAAACACATCCAATAAAAGTTTTTAGATGGCTATTTTGTTCAACTTCGCTAAAAGTTTTGGAAATTAGGTCTTTGAGGATGATAAACCCCTTCGAGACATCAGGGCAAGGGTTGTAAATTATGCCCAGGGGGCATATAAGGTTTTTATTGATAGTGATGTTGTAAAAACTTCAAAAAGGGTTCATTTGATTGGAAATTGAAAGGGATAGTGCCCTTGTTAGTAGTCGAAAGTGACTGGAAGGCAACTAACCCCCCTCTCACGCCCACCTTTTCCCCAAACACATCCAATCAAAATTTTAATTGCCATTTTGCCCAATGTAGTTAAAATTCTTGGAAATTAAGTATTTGAGGATGATAACCCCGGCAGAGCCCTCAGGGCCAGGGTTGTAAATTATGCCCTGGGGGCATATAAGTTTTGTATAGATAGTGATGTTGTAAAAACTTCAAAAAGGGCTCATTTAATTGGAAATAATCGAAATTGATTGAAGGGCAACTAACCCCCTTCTCACGCCCACTATTTCCCCAAACACATTCAATCAAAATTTTGAGATATCCATTTCGTTCAACGTAGTTGAAAGTTTTGGAAATTAGGTGTTTGGGGATGATGACCCCCCCCCCCACAGCCCTCAGGGTGAGGATCTTAAGTTATGCCTTGGGGGCATATAAGGTTTTATGGAAAGAGTTGTCGTAGAAACATCAAAAAGGGCTCATTCGATTTGAAATTGAAATGGCTACTGCTCTTTTTAATAGTCGAAAGTGATTGGAAGGCAATTAACACCCCTTCCACACCCACCATTCATCTAAAGACATCCAATAAAAGTTTTGAGATAGCCATTTTGTTCAAAGTAGTTGAAAGGTCCGAAATTATATGTCAATATAAAACGAACAGAAATTAATAAAAAAAAACTTTTTGCACAAAGTAAGTTTTAAAAAAAGTAAAGAGCTCCATTAAACAAAAAATGAACAAACATATAATCAAATAATCTACCAAGCATACAACTACCACAAATCAGTATCAATAAATAAATGAAACCTAAAGCAAACAGAAAATAAAATAAGTCAAACTCAAAACGAGCAGAAAGTAGTCTGAGTAAGTTTCTTAACCCTTTGCTTTTTAAAAGCCAGAATATAATTTTTGCTTTACTGGAAAAAATTCCTTTAAATGTTTTCACTGCCATTTAGTTTATTTAATTCACTAGTGTATAGATTGACTTACTAATTTCGGGTTTTTTTCTTTAGTATTTTTCACTTCAACTCCTTAGTAAAGATATGTGGTACTAAAAATAATCGCTTCTTCTCTAGGGTAGGCTACTTAAAACAATAATATCTTTGACGAAAATTTAATCTGGTCTCTTATATGCATAGATTTTCTAAAGAAAAAATAATACATATTCGGTATATATATTTGAAACAATAGCAATATATTTATTTTCTTTTATGCCTGTTGGCATTATCCGTAAAATGAAGGTGTTTTTCATGGTTAAACTAAAACCCTTTTGTTTATCGTTAATGAATAACAAAAGGAGAAATACCATTGAAAATTGCTACCTGAAAATAAGAACGATACTATAACGTTTTATAATCAGAAAGTAGATAAAAATTATTTGTTTTCTACTGTTATACATTACTGTTAGAGATGTCTACTGTTGAAGCTAAAAGCTAACAAAAGGTAGTTTAGTTGATGCCAATCGTTGCTTGGATCATCAACTGCGTTGTTGATTGTTAGAAAACTGGCAAATCCTTCCTATATGACGATTGTGGCTCAGTGGGTGCAACATTCATTTTCTGGCCTAAAGTTGCAGATCTTGTTATTGATAATGAGCCCATACTGGAACCTTTCTTGCGACAGGGTTAAAGGCAGGCTAGACCCTTGTACAATCAATGTCATCGCAGGTTGGGACTTCGTTGTAAGAACTAGTTGGAAATTTGACAGTTCAGAGCAATTTTTCGGAACCCATGGATGCAGTGATTTATTTCCCAGAGCGAGCCCCACCACTTAAGTTCACTGAGAAAACAATCTTGTAGTAGTGAGCACTTATCTTCAGCACGAATGCATTCACACTCTAGCATGGTGCTCTCATGATGAAAGAACTCAGTTAGCTTACCTAAAGTATTTCCTTATATCAATGGTTTTGAGACGGACGGTCTCAGAATCTTGCCCTTTCATGCATGCAGTTATAGGCCGAAAGTCTGGTCTGAATATTATCATAGGCAGCGCAATCGCGCTGTCTAAGTAAAGAACATGTTGGCACAATGTATTATTCTTTTTGTGCTAGACAAGGGCACTTCGTATCGAATGAATAGTCGTAGAAACTTCGAAATGGGCTCATTCGATTGGACATTGGAGTGGCTTGTGCACTTTTTAATAGTGGAAAGTAATGGGAAGGTGATTGGAAAATTTTTAATAGCCATATTGTTCAACGTAGTTAAAAGTCTTGGAAATTAGATCTTCGAAGATGATAACCCCTTCAGAGCCCTCAGGGCCAGGGTTGTAAGTTATGCCCTGGGGCATATAAGTATTTTATAGATAGTGATGTTGTAAAAAACTTCAAAAAGGGCTCATCAAACAGTTTGTGGTAACGAATTGTAAGTAAGGAGCGACCCGGCTCAGTGGTAACCGAAATTCTAAAAAACGGAATTTTGATATCAATAGATACACCAAAAGAATCAGATTTTAATGCTGATTTCACATATATAAGTTTCATCAAGTTAAATTTTACCTATCAAAAGTTAAGCGCCTGAGAAAATTCGGCTGATTTTAGAAAAAAGGACGAAAGACCCACTAAAAATTTTAGAAACTTAATGAAAATTACATCATCATATTCAGCCTATCAGAGAACCCTACTGTAGAGGTTTCAAGCACCTATCTACAAAATTGTGGAAGTTTGCATTTTTTGCCAGAAGAAAGATCACGGATGTGTGTTTGTTTGTTTGTTTTTTTCCCCAGGGGTGATCGTATCAACCCAGTGGTCCTAGAATATCGTGGGAGGGCTTATTGGAACGGAAATTAAAAGTTCTAATGCCCTTTTTAAGTGACCAAAAAAATGGAGGGCAACTTGGCCCCTCCCACGCTCATTTTTTCTCCAAAGTCACCCGATCAAAATTTTGAGATAACCATTTTGTTCAGCGTGATCGAATATATGATAAATATGTCTTTTAGGATGACTTGATCCCCCCGAAGTCCCCGGGGGGAGGGCTGAAAGTTATGGACTTTACCCCATGTTAACATATAGTATTGGTTATTGGGAAGAATACAGACTTTTTCTGGGGATTTTTTCGGGTTGGTGGGGGGTGGGTCGGGGGCTCTATGGGAGGATCTTTCCATGAAGGAAGTTTTCATTGGGGAAGGGACATTGCTATGAAGGGGCGTCGGATTTCCCATCATTATTAAGAAAGATCAGAAATTTAAAAAAATAACAAGTTTTTCAACTGAAAGTAAGGAGCAATATCAAAACTTAAACCGAGCAGAAAATTTTACGTATATGATTGGGTTCACCCCCTAGTCAATGCCTCGCTCTTTAAGCCAAAGATTTTTTAGTACTTTCATAAGAGCTATTTATTCTAAATAACGGCCTTTGTGATTAAGCGGTCATTTTTAAAGAATTGGGACAAAATTCGAACTTTAGCTTAAAGAGCAAGGTATTGACTAGGGGTGAACCCCCTAATATACGTATTAAAAATCTATGAATATAGAAGTTTGTTACGTAAATTAATTCGTAAGTTACGTATATTTATTACTAATAAAAACGTTCTTAAATAAAATTAAACAAGTTTCAAGAAAACCATTTAACCAAATAAAAGTAAAATTAATATGCACATTTTTTTTAATTATTCGTGTACGGTGAGCCAAAATGAAAACCTGTGTTAATTCAAAAACGTTCAAAAATTAAATAAAAAAGCCAGTTTTTTTAACTGAAAGTAAGGAACGACGTTAAAACTTAAAACGAACAAAAATTATCCCGTATATGAAAGGGGCTGTCCCCTCCTCAACGCCTCGCTCTTTATGCTAAATTTTGACTTTCTCGCAACTCAATTTTTTTTTAGACAATAAAAACTTTAGCGTAAAGAGCGAGGCGTTGAGGAGGGGACAGCCCCTTTCATATGCGGGATAATTTCTGTTCGTTTTAAGTTTTAACGTCGTTCCTTACTTTCAGTTAAAAAAAACTTGTTTTTTTTTATTTAATTCCATTGAAAATTGAAAGGGCTAGTGTCCTATTTAATAGTCGAAAGTGATTGAAGCGCAACTAACCCCTCTCTCACGCCCACCTTTTCCCCAAACACATCCAATCAGAACTTTAAGATATCAATTTTTTTCAATGTAGTTGAAAGTTCTGGAAATAATGTCTTTGAGGATGACACCCCCCCCCACAGCCCTCAGGGCAAGGGTTTTAAGTAATGCCCTGGGGGCATATAAGGTTTTATAGAAAGAGTTGTTGTAAAAACTTCAAAAAGGGCTTATTCAATTGAAAATTGAAAGGGCTAGTGCCCTATTTAATAGTCGAAAGTGATTGAAGCGCAACTAACCCCCCTCTCACGCCCACCTTTTCCCCAAACACATACAATCAAAATTTAGATATAACCATTTTGTTCAACGTAGTTCTGGAAATTAGGTCTTTTAGTATGATACCCCCCCCCCACAGCCCTCAGGGTAAGGGTTTTAAGTTATGCCCTGGGGGCATATAAGGTTTTATAGAAAGAGTTGTAGTAGGAACTTCAAAAAGGGCTCATTCTATTGGAAATTAAAATGGCTAGTGCCCTTTTTAATAGTCGAAAGTGATTGGAGGGCAACTAACACCCCTTCCACGCCCACCAATTATCCCAACACATCCAATAAAAATTTTGAGATAGCCATTTTGTCCAAAGTCGTTGAAAGGTCCGGAAATTATATGTCAATATAAAACGAACAGAAATTAATCAAAAAAACTTTTTGCACAAAATAAGTTTTTTTAAAAAAGTAAAAAACTCCATTAAATAAAAAATGAACAAAAATGGAATCAAATAATATACCAAGCATCAGTATCAACACAAATTAGTATCAAGAAATAAATGAAACCCAAAACAAACAGAAATTGAAACAAGTCAAACTCAAAACGAGCAGAAATTAATCTGAATAGGGTTCTAAACCCTATGCTTTCTAAAAGCCAGAATATAATTTGTACTTTTCTGAAAAAAATCTTTTAAATGTTTTCACTTATAACTTTAAGAAAACAAAAATTAATTAAGATTTTAAGGAATGAATATCAGCATATGTATATTAAACTGACAATGCACATTTTAATTTTTTTCAGTAAAGTACAAATTATATTCTAGCTTTCAGAAAGTATAGGGTTTAGAATCCACACAGACTAATTTCTGCTCGTTTTGAGTTTGACTTATTTTAATTTCTGTTTGTTTTGGGTTTCATTTATTTATTAATACTGATTTCCGGTAGTTGTATCCTTGGTAGATTATTTGATTCTATTTTAGTTTGTTTTTGGTTTTTTGGAGTTCTTTATTTTTTTGAATAACTTATTTTTTGCAAAAAGTTTTTTTGATTAATCTACTTAAGACGTCATTGGAACTTAGCCTCAAAATCAAGGCTACGCAAAGCCTCCTCTTTGAGTCATTGTTTCAAAACTTACGCTCAAGGACACTTTTTCCAACCTTGACGTTTATCTATTGGAGAATTAAATAATTGAGAGACAATGGTTGCGCTGCAAAACAAAAATCTAGTCTAAAACCAGAGGAGTTTTGGTTGCTCGGAATAATATACTCAAAAATGGATACCGTCAGAAAGGAATTAAAAAGAATATTAATAACAAAATAAGCATGCTTTCAAAGTAGTAAAAGGGGTAGTCAAGATTTATTACTCTTAAAAAATTTTTTGTTTCTTTTTGCTTGAAAATTAATTGTCATTTTGAATATTTTATTTTCTTTGTGTTGGGATCAGGCTGTGATAAAAAAAACAATAAAAAAACAGGTGTATTTTCAATGATATACGAGAAGCTTACTCGTAGATAAGGTTGCTAATAATGAACAAGTGCAAAATGTATTGAATAAATCTAGATTCAGTAATTGGAGGAATAAATATAACCTGGTAATGATATGCTAATTACTTATTGGAACCACCAGCTGCGAAAAGCTAGTATCATACTATATACTGGAAAACACGATGGAATAGTTATTACGGACAAAGTGAGATTGATAGAATGTCGTTGGGATTACGTCAGGCTTGGGGCGCCTGCAACCCTCTCCCTGCTGGTTTAACCTTTATTGCACTGTGGGACAAAATAAAATGGTTTTCTTTTGGTAAAAAACTGAAACATAAGATTATAATAAAACTTTGCACACTTGATTTGAAAATATATTTAGAATTTAGAATTTTGCCCTAATTCGACGGGTGAAGTTATTAAAGTTATAAATAGTGTAAAAACGACCAAAAGGAAGTTGCCTTACCTGAGGAAAACGTAGTTTATTTTTAGCCTAATTGATTAGAACTTTTATCAATTACTTAACATATAAAATCATAAACTATTTAAGGTCTATATCCAATAGTAGAAGTGGGGTAGGCGGATCCATATCCAGGATTTTTGTTAGGGGGGGGGGGGGGTCTTTAACGTTTTAGCTGTTAGTCTGATGAAATAAATGAATGTTAATGTCAATTATAAAATACTTCTGTTTTGTTGTCTCTAAATGAATGTCAAGAATCAATATTTTTATTTGTGTTCGTTGAAGTTCTTGAACGATAAGACACCAAAAGTTCATATCTCCTATTACAAGTCCATGCTTAGGCCTACTATTAGCACCTAAAAAGTACCTGATCTGCAAATAAAGGTATACTTAGTTTCAAAAACACTTTTTTGAGTGTTTCTAAGAAATCATCGACTTCCTGTAATGTAGTCCTGGTAATGTCTGCTTTTGTATTCATTATCTTTTGGTCTTGCGAAAAAAGAATCATGGTGAATAAACAACTAAGCTTAGCCACCATGCTTATCGTATTATTTTATTAGAGCTTATGGCAAAACAATTGGAACCAAAAATATTGCCACAGATCTGAGGGACTTCCTGTTAAGCAAGTTCAGCGCCTTGGACGACAAATATTGGAAGGTCTTTTATTCCTCCAAGACAGAGGATTTCCTCCATTTGGTCACCTGCACTCGGGAAACATCATAATTCAGAATGGGGTTGCTAGGTAACTATTGAATTGTCTTTATGCTCTCTTCACTACATGTATAAATCTCGGAAGAATATAATTGATTATTGATAATTTTACGGTGAAGAATCTTTTATTAATTAACATGCCAAATTGAAATGCTAAATACAGAACTTCAAAGGGTTTATCATCTCTTAGATATTTGTTGTTTAGCTTCAACATTCTCAAGCACCAAAACCCATAAAGGCAAGTGAAATCTCTCTGAAGAGCCTTCGTTGTTAATTTATGGTCCCTTATTTGTTTTCATTTTGGTTTTTGTAATTTTTTTTTTACATGTTACTAATGTTTTTATCTTGTTTATGGAATTATTTCTTGTATGGGATATTATTTTATTGCGTTTTGTTGAATATTTACACTTAATAAGCATCACCTAATCAACTCTTTCATGTTCTATAGATCTCGTCTTGTTTTCGGCTGTTTTTCCTTGATACAAGGCTACCATGTATGGCCTGTTAAAGTCTTTCTTCGTATGCATCTTTGTTGCACTATCCCTACAGGAACCAGTTTTTGTTTTAACTCTTTTTCGAATATTAAAGATACACGATACTTTTTAAGCTTTGTTTTTGCATTATTTTTTTTTCTGCCACAGATCTTTGTAAAAGTTTAATCTCACATGTGCCCTTCTAAAACCAGTGGCGGATCCAGGGGGGAGGGGGGCGCGCGACCCCCTAACGTAGTCTAAAGTAGTGTAATTTACTTAATTAACGCAATTTTCCGTTAATTAAACTTGCTTCTAACGCAAGTTTACCAGATCAAGCTATTTTGCGCCCCCCCCCCTAAAAAAAGTCATGAATCCCCCGCTAATCTAACAAACTGCTTTTGGTCAAAATGATTGAGTCATTCAAACTTTCAATCAATCACCGTGAACGCTTGACTCAGGCGTCAAACAGGTTCCTAGACGGTCAATCATGCTTGAGTCAATCGATTGTTGGAAGCTACTGATCAAAATGATTGACCGTCTAGGGCCTCCTTAGCAAAAGAAAGGGATTCCAGACCAAATTAAGCGTAAAAGGAAAGTTTGTTTTCCCAGTTGTTAAAAGGGTAGGATGCAATTGTCCAGCTGTATATCCGTTTGTAAAACAAATTTTTCAATATTAATCGATTTTTTTCAACCTATTCATAGCTTCAAGTAGGCTCATGGAGACAATGAGCATAACCAAGTCCTGTTTTTTTTATTTGTAGCCTTTAATTATTATTTTCTTATATAAAAATAGTTTTACCTGTAAAATCTGAAATTTCATATATGTTACTATCTTCTTTTCAAGAACTCATTTAAACGTGATGCTATTGCATTTTAGGACTACTGCTATTTATGTCAAAAGTGATTTTGAGCTGTGTAAAGGTAAGAGATGAAAATTCGAAGCCTTTTTTCTCGTGCTAGGAAACGTGAAGCAGAAAAATTAATTTCCACTGTGTATAAGAAACAGATAAAAATTAGTTTGCTCTAGCTTTGAAATCACTTGTCTTAGGGACCATGTAACGTCAAACTTTTGAATAACATATATGTTTGATATCCCAAGATCAAATTGTGTGTCTCTTCTAGATAATATTGTGTTTTGGTAATTACAAAAGTACGTAGATATAGCAATTTCCTTTAAAATGAGCCATTAAACGGCTCTCTATGATGTTCAGTGCCCCGCTAGCAGTGGAGAAAAAAAGGACAGAAGAGCTATCCATGCAAAAAAGTGAATTTCCTTTTTATTTAAGCCTGGAAACTGTAAGTTTCCAGTAGAGTTTTCGGCCATGATGTTTCCGATGTTATTTATTTATTTTTTTTTTTATTTCGATATTTCGTCATTTTCTAGGGGTCTTAGGCTTTTTTTGAAATTCCCTTGAATTTCTTTTCAAAATAACATTTTCTATTGAATTTACTTTATGTAATCATTCCTGAATTAGCTAAAAATGGCAATTTGCTAGTTTTCTTAAGCGCGTTTTTTAATTTTCGGTAACTATGGGCCATGGTTCGTTCCTTACTATGTTGCAGCTACCGCTGTAACCATTATCCAGGAGACAAGAAAAGCGGAAAATTTGATCTTAATGTGTAAACAGTAATTTACTGCGACTTTTCTGATTCGATTAAAGTTTCTTATGCTGAATTTAAAATTCAATCTGTATTTTTGAATTCATAATTATCCTGCAGCTGAACTTGCAAAGAAATTAGAATAATAAATTACGCCAAAAAAGTCTTTCGACAAATACCTTTTTTTTCCAAAGTATTAGACCTTTTTACAAATTCTCTTTTGTAATTCATAGTGACGAGGACTTTCGAAAATAGGAAGAAAATGATGATAATATTGTGAAGATGAATAGAAAGGGTAGATAATATTACGGCTAAAGGAATGGTCATATTAAACCAAATTAATAGAAAGTGAGGAAAAATGACTACGGATAGGGGACGTGGAAGGAAAATGAGCCCAAGAAACAAGTTTTGGCCCATCGCTCACATAAATTAAAAATTACTATTAGACCCTCATTTTAGCAAGCTGAAATGTGTTCATCTGTCTATTAAGAATGGGATATTGGGAATTGGAGAGCCCATAGGTCAAAGGGCCTCATTCTAGGCCTTGAAATAACACGCATGGCACATCCCTGTATGACTAATTTTTATTAAAATGTAATATGTCTGGCATTTTATTAATACTACTACTACTAACGACTCACCGCAGCACCAAGCCGCCTGAGACCAACACAGCTACGCACACTCTTCCTCCATCTCAATCTATTCAAAGCCTTCCTCTTTACACCCTCCCAGGAAGCTCCCATTTCCTTTAAATCTTTCCTTATGATATCTTCCAATCCCAAACGCGGACGACCTGCTTTCCGTTTAGCCCTAGACGGTTGGCCAAACAGGACAATCTTTGGCAAATTGTCATCCTTTATCCGCAGAATGTGCCTTAGCCATCTCAACCGTTCTCTCACTATAGCCCAAGAAAGCAGGGTTGAACCACACTTTTCGTACAGCCTACTGTTTGAAATATGGTCAGTCAGCCGGGTACCCAGAACAAGCCGCAGGCAATTCTCTGGAAAACATCTAGCAAATCTTCATCCGCTTTTCGGAGCGCTCATGCTTCAGAGCCATATTTCACCACTGTCATCACTGTAGCTTCCAGTATTCTAGTCTTGGTTTACAGACTTATATTTATATTATTCCAAACATTTTTTTAACTGTGAAAAGCCACCCTGAGCCTTGGCTATACTACTTTTAACATCTTTACTGCTCCCACCATCTTTACCAATAATACTACCGAGGTAAGTGAAGTTGTCCACCTGATCAATTCTTTCGTTACCCAACGTCACCTTTTCATCTCCACTTATTCCTAGCCTTAGTGACTTAGTCTTCTTAACATTTATTTTCAAGCCTATTCTGGCACCTTGAATTCGCAAAACCTCTAAAAGTTCATTCATTTCACTCACACTTTCATCTAGGATTCTTAAATAATCAGCATAATCTAAGTCCAGGAGAGTTTTTCCTCCCCATTTGATTCCGTGGATAGATTTTGTCTCAAGAAATGTCTCAGGAAAGTCAATGGGAGACCACGGAATCAAATGGGGAGGAAAAACTCTCCTGGACTTAGATTATGCTGATTATTTAAGAATCCTAGATGAAAGTGTGAGTGAAATAAATGAACTTTTAGAGGTTTACAGTCTTGGTTTACAGACTTATATTTATATTATTCCAAACATTTTTTTAACTGTGAAAAGCCACCCTGAGCCTTGGCTATACTACTTTTAACATCTTTACTGCTCCCACCATCTTTACCAATAATACTACCGAGGTAAGTGAAGTTGTCCACCTGATCAATTCTTTCGTTACCCAACGTCACCTTTTCATCTCCACTTATTCCTAGCCAGTAGAAAGCCCTCATGACCTCGTGGCAGTACAAAATTCGGTTATCAAAAGAATGTGTCTCCTATCAGAACACCATATTTGGGCATGGAATCCCCAGGGAGAATGATTGCACAATCGAAGTGGGTCAATGACCTAAATTTCCCAGGTCGATTTATTTGTTGTTGTTGTTGTTTTGGGCAAGTGCACGCTCGAGGTGAATGTCAAGATCCAGAAATAGGAAAACAGGATCACGTGCTTCCTTCTTAGCCAATCAGAGACTCGGATACATCCCCCTTCTCAGCCAATCAGAGGCTTACGTACATATTAGCGGTGGAGTTTTGCAGATAATATGAGGAAAGGATGTTTGCTATAGTTTTATTAGTCTGTGAATAGAATTCACAGGAGTAAGAACAGTTTGACTTTACTCATTTGGATATATATTTGTGTGTTGATGAGTGGAATATTTACCCTATTAGAAGTTGATAGTGGAGTTGATGGCAATAATACAAGAGCACCAAACATTGCGGTGGAAATCACGAGAGGATCACGGCTTTGTCTGGAATGGGATGAAGTATTTGCAAGATATGTAATATCATTGGGCAAATTTAAAATGGAGGATCAATTATGTTTCGCTGCAAAAGTTGATATAGCACATGTGAAGAGAATTCAATATACATTAAGTGCATTAGTGAAACATATCAAAGATAAAAAACTGTATCTCTAATTTCACATGCCTAGTATTATTTTCGTAATTATCAAAAAAAATTGTTTCAAAATCGAAAACGTTCTCTTTTTGTTCGGGGCAGGTTAGGCTAAGGGCTAAGGAATCAGGGTCAATCTAGAGTCAGCAGTTAGAGTAAAAGGATTGAAAAACGAATAAATTTGAGAAAGAGATAATTAGACCAAATCTAGTGATTATGGAAAACCATTTGATTTTGGATGATGATTTTCTCGAGCTATCTCTTCAACGCAGGATATTCTCTCGTCAGGGAACACTTGACGATATAATGAGGACTGATTCTCCCCCATTGGACTATTGTATGAAACTTGTAAAATGTGATTCAAATGTTTATAGTCAATTTATCGATATATTAATTGGAACAAAGCAGAATCATATTGTGGATATACTTTCGTAAACATTGCCAATGGATTCAGTGTAGATGGCTCCACCCTTCAAAAGAGGAAACGTCAGAGAGTTACTCCTCTCCACATTCCACCACCTTGAACTGATGGAGCGAGGTCACTCAGTTTCATGTTAGCTTTGAGAGCGTTGACATTAGTTACCAAAAAATGCTCTATACATGTTCACTTCGCATGTATACTCTTGGCAGTTGAACTCATTGTGAGACTTGCGGAATTATTGATGACAATAGCGAAGATTGTAAATTATGTAATCCTTAAAAATTATATAGAGGCTATGCACCACAAACTAAAGGATGTAATTCATGTTTGGAGGAGCTTTGTGACTCTCATCCTAGAGGACATCTGTGCTCCAATTGTCACTATGATAAATGTGATCAGTGAGAGAATACTTACCCCGCTATGATTGGAAAAAATCCCAAACATGATTTTAGTTTATTTCTACGAGATTGGTATCGTCGTGGGTTTAAATTATTCTGGGAAGAGGAGTCTGGTCTACGAATCAACTGTTGGGGTAACAAGACAATCTGGTTTCTACGTCATCGTTGTGACGACACTGCCTACTATGACTATAAACCAAGTGATTTTTATTTGGCAGTTACTGAAAGTGATTCACCATTTGAAAACACTTTATGTGATATTGCTTTAAATAGACAGATTGAAACTCGTGAATTCCATAATGTGAATGCAAATAGTATCATTGACTATACAAAGAGATATGACAAGAGTGAAGTTACATTGTACTGTAGAAAATGTGACCCTGATTTTGCAGTCAATCAGGATCCATGTACAGTGAATCCAAAAGATTTACCGGCGTTCAAGACAGTTGCCTATACACCGAACAAGAAGAAGAAATCTAAGGTGAAGATTTAAAAGACATTGTTGTATATATATATGCATTTTATTAATAAACAAATTCACAAATATTTTTTAAGCACTTTACTCTTAGGGAACTGAAATCAATACTGTATAGGTCAGAGAGGATATTTTCCACTAGAAAGTCGTTCAGACGAGGATTGTCACTCTAAATGAAGAGAAACTTCTGGTAAGCATAGTTGGGGCATCGGAACACAAAATATAGTGGTGCATGGAAGCCGCAGCCTTGAGTCATTAGATTGTCCACCCTCTTCCGATTTTTAATAATATTTTTCCCACAGCTCCCAATATAGTTACTGATGTGAGGTGTGTAGAATGTATAGGGTAGACCAAGAGGATCAAATAAATTCAATGGTCTTCATTGTTTGAAAGATGCACAGCCAATGACCCGTAAGTACAGTCGACGGACTGCTTTTAACAATAATCAAGGTATTGTTCGCACTTTGAATTTTTCCAAGAAAATCCGAGGGCAGACAATAGGTTTGTTACTGTGACATGTAGGGGTCCATATTAAATACATTGATTATTTGACTGGTTTTCATGGTACCAAGTCTAGTATAACACTACCTTCGGGAGTGATTTCTAAATAGTTTTCATATTTATTTAGTGAGATTAGTTCACTGCTCTCAGCCAATGGATTGGCACATTTACAATCTAAACGCACACTCTCCGTACGTACTATACTCATATCCTGTGTGCCAGACAAATCCAGAACAATGATACCAAGTGTTTTAGCAAACATATCTTCGGTTATACCATTTTCAAACAGTTGCGAATCATGATCTAGGGTTTGCATGGTAAACTCATACAATGTCTATAGTAGTTGTCAAAAGATAGATTGTATAGTAGGGTTCTGTTTACTTTAAACGCAAGAGATGTAATTCCAAACATCTCGCATTTATGTCGGAATCCAGTCCATGATCCTATTTCAGTAGTGCTTTTCACAAGGGCCAAAGCGAGTTCCCACGGTCTCTCGCCTTTGATAAAGGATGAATAGGTGAACGTACTTGAGCCCATGGAAATATGACGTTGATTAGTGATTGTATGAGAATCAAGTAGTTTAATATTATTCCCATGGGCTCTCAGTTTTTCCACTGCCAAAGCAACAGAACTCATGACCTTTTGTTTGCCTACATGAAGTATTGCCGAGGTGAGGGAGAGACTTACATAAGGATTGGCAGCAAGTTCCTTTCTCTATATGAGATTGGATGGTACAAGCGTCAGTTTTATATCCACTTTAACATTGGGCGGCAGCCATTGGGGTATATTAAATATTTCATGAAATATTTTTCCAACTAGATGTAATTCACTAGTTGTAGCATTTTTAAGTGCATCTGTACTATCAGTATTAGTAATATATTCATATCCATTGGAGGTGCCTCTCAGTTCCTTGTATGACTTGGGTGTCATCAGCTTGAATTGCATATAGCTTGTATAATTTGAGAGATTGTTGCTTGTGCTCACCAGCATATCATTGATGAAGACACTGATTTCACGAAATAGATTATGTAATATACAATTTTCATAGGGTATACTATCAGCATGAACTGGCATTGTATTATCAGATTTCCGAACTTTCATTTGTAAATCAATTAATGTTGAAGACGTGTCCATAAAGTAGTCTTCATTGGAATAAATTTGAAAGTGGATATTATCGGAGAGGGGTTGTTGAGGATAAAATTGTTCATACTATCCATGCTTGACACTCACATCAACATTTTCTGCATTGAATAGATTCAATGTGGCGGTGATTGAAGGTTGAGAATCCTTATGCGGTAGGTAGGACATCTTAAGAGAAGAAATCTAGTTTTGATCTAACATTTTTCTTCCTGAGGCTTCTTCTTCTGTTTACACTCGGTGTTGGCTTTTTCCTTCTTTTCTTTGACAACAGGGGTGATGTCTTTCGTTACCGACCAGATTGGAGACTCATGAGGGATGCAGTGTTACTTGATCTTTTTAAGTGTTTACCATTTTGTTTTAACCTTTCACCAAGGGTTAGTGCACTGGACCTAAAATGTTCCGTAGCATATTTTTTTAAATCCTTGCCAGAGCCCCAATCGTATAGAGTAGAGGGTGCAAAGCTGTCGCAGCCGGTACAAGATATTTTCTAGCCAGTGGTAGTGAAGAGCGAAACAGCTTAGCAAACCAACTGCCAAGACCGTAGCCAGACATTGACGAGCGACCTTTGTAATAGTCCAGTCCATTTCCCTGTTGTCTTGGGCCAAGAGTATTAACATAGCGGTCAATTTCAGGACAAGTGATTAATACTTTTCTATTACATACCTTGTTGTTGAACGATGGGACGAAAAGGCATACAATCACAGCAAAAGCTTTTGAAATCGCCAAGGGATCACCCTATTTAGTTCTTAGTGTTAACAGACAGAGTTCCAAATAGGAAGTGTTTACGGGAATATATTGAAGATGCTTTATATTGTAGTGGTGAATATGCTCTTGATTGGTTTTTCGTTCAAGAACTCGTATGAAGGGAACATTTGAATTACCAACCCGAGATGTTTCCACAAATGAAGCGTAGAGAAATATACAAGTCTCTGTGGAGAAGGCAGGCGGGTAGTCAGCAAAAATGAAATTAGTGTTTCCGGCACTTTTACCATTGATTATATTGAGCTTAAAGCCAAGAACATCCTTTAGGTTATCATTGAGAATAACCTTTTCGCTGACAATAGGTGAACTAATGTAGATCTTACCCTCCTCCTTTGAATAGTTGAAATGAAAAGCTCCTTTTTTACGAGCGGAAATTCTTTTATTAATAGAACGACATAAATCATTCATACAGGTGAGATCCTCGTAGGGTAATGCAATATATGGACAATTCATCGAATTGGTTTTTTGAATTTGTTCTTGATCACCTGAGGATGGTGGCGGCCAATCATAGGGTCTAATTTATATATCCTATTTACGATCCTTTTTCAGGATATCATAAGTATTTTTGAGAATACAGTCGACAAGAGCTACTTCTTGCTTTCCGTCTTCGAATTTGATGGTGGGGGAGAGTTTCGTCCAAAAATCACTTACTCAAGTCAGTGTAGAGAGGATCAGAAACACTGGACATGAAAGTCACATAGAAATCATTGGTCATTGTTAATATCTTCAGCACTGACCGAAGAATCAAAATCTGAATTATATCTTAGCCAGCGAACAAGCATCTGTTTCTTGCCCCTACGAGTACGACTCTTTAATATCTTTTCAATTTGATAAATTTCACTAGTGTTTCTAACTTTTTGCAGTTCATATTCATAAACACCGCTGAGAATCTCTTCATCTTTGGTGTCTCGCCTTTGATATGGAGTGGGTTCGCTGTCCAGGATTTTGGACACTTTAAAAGGTTCGATGCTCCATAAATAATTCCCCTTTTCAAAAATTTTGGTGGTTCTATTAATTTGAACAGTATCTCCAAAATTGAATTTCTTCTTCACATTTTTTTTTCTTTTCCATCATTGGAATATTTCTTTAGAAAAGCATCAAATGTATTTTCACTGCATTGAACATCCTGAGGGCTCGAGTTGGACAGAGATCGATGAGGTCGATAGTTGTATATCCGCATGATTTTATATAAATCATGAATAAAAGCCGGTGTATTTTTCAGTGTACAATATCTTGAAATTAATAGACAAATCGTTCTTATTAATCGTCCACCCAATGCAGCTTTTATCGGGCTGTGACTATGATAAAGTGTTGTATTATATTTCAATAGAACCTTTTGCACATGGGGATTAACAAATTCACTGCCACGATCCGATTGAATTTTTCTATACGAATCCTATTCAAGAATAGTTTCAATGGCCCGAGCAACTTCAACACCTCTCTTTGACCGTAATGGAATGGCATAGGCATAGCGACTAAAGACACTGATTGCCACCAGAATATATTTGTAGGTTGCATTGTGACGCCGTTGAATTGCGTCTAAAGTTAAAAGATCCGTTTGCATTATATGCAGAGGGAAAAAGGCTTTAGTTTGTCGATATTGTTTGCCGCGAAGTCTGTGATTCCGGTGCAGTGTATAACTCGGTTCACTCTCTAGATACTCTTCTGCTTTTTTTAATGTGCTGCCGGAGACAACTTTAGAAAGCGCTTTGGGAGAACTTAAACTTCTTACTTCACCGATATTTTCATATACACATTTCATAACGTCATCTATTTTGAACACACACAAGTAGTGTAATGTCCACTCCCCTTTTGCACACTGGAGGGTGAATCAATTCGTCTTCGCTTTTGACTAGCAGCCACAGGTGTTATAAAATCATTGCTGCTGAATTGCTAGTATTTTCAAATATTGAATCTTCTTCTTTTTTAAACGGTGGTGGTGTTGGCGTTGTTGGAGGACTATATTCTCTTAGTTTCTTTAGAATTTGCTTATTGCCAATAAGACTTTTGGGAAAGTTTGATACACTTACAAAGGTGTATAGATGAGCGTCAAAGGAGAAAAGTCCTTTACGATTCGTCACCATATCACAAATTAAATCAACTAGATTATAACTTTTTGCCCTGAATTATAATTTGTTTCCCTGTGCTGTCGACTTGAACTTGATCACCGTCAGTTTCCAACATGAGATATGATAATACTCTTTTACTCTGTTCTCGATAGGTGACTGGCAATAGATTTCCAATTTTCGATACAATTGAATTCAATTCCTTCTCCTTTGATTGCACTGCTGCAGAATCATGAGGAGATGTTTGCTGTTTAGAGAGATCGGCGACAGGGGTGGGTCTCTCACGATAAAGCCTATGATTGTCCACACGTCGCAATGTATCTTGAAGTAAAAGCTGTTTTTTTTTCATCGGCAATATTCTCATCATTAATGAATTTGCTTAGATTGTCTTCAAAATGTTTGACGGGCGAGTGGACAAGTTCAAATGTTGTCAATTTATAGGGTTTAACCATTCTCTAGGGAAAACAGTTTACAAGTCCTGAATTTATTGACTGTAAAGGTGTCAAAAAGCTACCATCCACGTGAGGGAGGCTTGTACTATTTAGATTTTGTCATTTTTCTTTAACATGTCAGGCACTTACACTGAAAAGATTTTTCTTTGTAGGTTATATAACCCAATATTGCAGTTTTACAATGCCCGCAATTAAATTTAAACAAAGTTCAGATATTAGATTAATGAAATCATTGTCAACACCATGTTTGAGTATGGCCTTCCTAAGCAAGGGTTTTGAAGTGCTTAAAACGGAAAATAAATGCATTTGTTCGTGTAGTTTCTTCAGTGTCATAATGGCAACTAATAGCCTTTTCTACTGTTCACCGGAAGATATACTGTAATTTCATTGTTGAAAATGTCGGTGACTACACGTAGATCTTCGGGTTTGCTATGATTAAGATCCAGCAAAATGTAACTGTAGGGTTTATTAGTCGCCGGAGTGTACGCTGACAACAGAATATTTGGGGCGCCGGGGTATATCGTTTTATTGCGAGGTATTCATGAGCTAGAACCACGCACGACTAGATGGACAATATAGATAGTGCGATTCAAAACAAGAATTTGCATGCATTTGCTCTGATGAAACAGATTGTGTAGAACTAGAGTTATGGAAATGTGTTCATGGTGAGAGCGAACAGTTGTAGCATTTCCTGTGAGAACTGTTCAATGGATTCAGCCAAATCATCAATAATCAGCCACGAGTTCAGTTCAATACTGTTGAAAACATCAAGTCCCCGTATGAATTGTATTGGTATGGTTGTGGCAATTGCTTTTATTTTATCATAGGACTCCTGCCATATGCACTAGCAATAGTAGATTTTTTTGGTTTTTCGAAGAACATTTTATCGCAATTTTTAATTATTCTAGCTAAAAATGTTTTTTTCCCCGACATTGAGGGACCACACAGAAACGACCTGAAGGGTGTTTTAAATTGATACATGTTGCTGCTGCTGCTGTTGACAATAGTTGGACTATAACTAACTGTAAACCATACGTGTCCAGTGAATAAGTAGTAGTAGTAGTAATTTTCCCATTGATCTATCTACGTTAACAAGAACAACAACAAAAAAAACAATATTTCATGGTCATTTATTTCGGCAACATGAAAACTCTGTTTGTTCAACATGAACAACGATAAGAATAACACTTGTTCAACAAGAACCTGACAATATTTCATGGTCACTTATTTGCAACAACATAACTCTATTTGTTCAACATGAACAACAATTATAAAAATGGCACTTTATGCACAACATAAAAAAAACACTTTTTGTCCATCAACAGCAAGAACAAAACTTATTGTCTTTAAATACTTTTTGTCCAGCAAGAACACTTTTCTGTACAACAACAACACTTTTCTGTACAACAACAACAACACTTGAAAAAAAAAACACTTGGAACATGAACTAGCACAGTTGAACATTATGAATTTAAAAGACCCCCCCACCCCCCAGGACCGAAGGCCGGCCGCGGGAGGGACCCCCCCTGGGAGCCAGCCGCGGGCGGGACCCCCCCCCCCCCCCCCCGGGAGCGGCCGCGGGAAGGGCCCCCCCCCCCCCGGGAGCCGCGGTGGAAAAAAACTGTACACAATAGTTGTCGTCACTGCTGCGGCAGGTTAGGTTGGGCTAGGTTGGGTCAGTGGTGATGGTTAGATGAGGTTAGTTAATTTATGAAAGGGTTGGAGCATTTAATTTATGAACAGGTTGAGTGGTGGTGATTAGGCTAGTTGGTTAGGGTAGTAGATTAGGTTAATTTATTCAGACCAAGTTGATTGCGATAGTCTATGCATTCAACTCAGTCTGAAATACGATAGTGGCCATGAGGCAGCAAAATTACACCATTCTAGAGCACATAGACTTTGTCGGTTATACACGATATTACATTTTTTTTTCCACTCTCACAGCATAATTTCTATACTGTTGAGAGTGAATTGCAAGCACTTGTGCTCTCAGCAATAGGCTACTTTCTGCACAGTCTCTGTACACGCTCATCTTGAAGTGGCTCCTTAAAAAATATGTACGTACCCCTTTACACACCTGCTTTTTATTCCCAATATGAATTTGAACGCATTTGAAAACTTTGGGACCCGGGAAAACCTCCTTGGATATTAAATCCCCCCCCGTCTCTGATTTTAATATTAGTAGTTGTTTTGCAGCTTGACGTTTCACCAACTTGGGGTAGAGGGACGGATTCCAGTTAGTGAAATCCATCCGCGAGCTGATGTGTTCTCTCTTTTCTAGATCACCCAATAAATCTTCGGTCCCATTTACCTTTAACAACAGAGAATCTGTATCCCCATAGTAAACTTGAACCTCCCCCTCCCGTGGCCATTGCACCTTGCACACATTGTAAAAAAACGACAACATGAGCTTTTTGAAAATTTCTAGTACTGAACCACCTCCTGCTATACTCTTGTTCAGTACAACATTTCGCTTTTTCATGCGTAGAAGAACCATGCCAGCCTCTATGCTCGTGAATGATGTAAAATTGGAATCGGCAATAATTCGTGCCCACTCTAGAGGGTCAGTCACAATGTCGCAGCGAGTTCTGTTACGTACGCTTTCACACATTTTGCCAAACGCTGAATTTAGAATGAGTTTGTACATTTCCTTCTCTACCTTTTAGTTTGCCCTAGAGCGTTTATCAACAAAAGTGTCGATAAACGTCTTTAAATATGCTTTCTGATTGAACTGCAGGACCCTATGTATTTTGATGATCTTGAAACCATTGTTCACCCTCCAGTGCAAAAGTACATGGTGAACAACGATATTCTCCTTAGTTTCCAAATCAGCAATCAGTTTTTTCCTAGAGGGGGTCCAGTGCACCCCCATATTCTCAACCAATGATCGATTATAGGGGCTCAATGAGTCCCTGCTCATGGGCCGTTCGATACAGGGAAAAACAAAATCTCTGACTGAACCGTGAAGCGGCAGTGGACTGTGCCCGTCAATTTCAAAGAACCATCCTTGTGGCCCATTGTCCTCAACGGTGGTAATGTCGGGGAACTCACAAGGATTTTCAAGCCATTGATAGTTACCGCACGGCAAAGAGTAGTGAGACATTGCCGAGCGGTACAATGAGTTCATGTCCAAGAACACTGCATTTGACTTTGCACCTGTGCTGTTTTGTCCGCTCGGATCGGTTGACAAGACGCGGTCCCCATGAAAAACATACCCTCCCCTCATTGAACGCTCTACAAAAAGGTGCTGATCTACATCTGTGATTAGGCCTATTTCCTCCCTACTAATTTTTAAAATCAAATCCATCACCAAATGGGGTGTGGAAAAATAATAGTCTATGTCTAACCTGAACTCCGAATAGATTTGGTCTGTGTTTTTGCAGACTATATCCAACAGAGTTAAAACGTCACTGGCCAAGTACAGTCTATAATAATCCCACCCAGTTTTACTATACCCCTTAGCCCACACCTTCTTGGCAAACTCATATTCCTCGGCTGTGCATTCACTGCTGGTCAGTGAATTGTAAAAACCTTCAATTGGAGGTAGTTTCACCTCGCTTAAGCAGAGTGCCAGAACAGTAATAGTCGTATGCGTTTACACCTCTGCAGGTCAATAGGTCATAAATTTAACTCTCTGGAAAGTTCTGTTTAAGCAAGGGAAAGCTATCAAAATTGTCGCTTTTCTGCACTTGAATCAATTGACTCAGTGCCTTGGGAAAAAAACTAAAAGAATCTAAAAACCGGATTTTATTCCAACACGTATGCCCATTATTTACTACCTGCCATTTCAGCTCGAGAAGCAACAACTTCTCGGCCGATTTGGGAACAATGTTATTTGGGTAAATGAATTATTTACCCATGGACAGTCTCCTCCCCCTCCCTCCCTGTGCATACCTGCCAGTGCCGGTAAAATAAATTTTAAATCGTAATTTGAGTTGTGGATAAAAACAGGGATAAAAAACTGCTGGCTAACATTTAAGTTACACGATTGATGCGCAACCCCTCTGAAATTACTCCCCCCAGAGGATATTTCCTGCCCCAAGTTATTATGATCTCTGAATTTCCCCCTCCCCCCTCTTTTCCCTTTAGTCCCCATATCCCCCTCTTCAAACTCCCCCTTAGCAACCCCACATATTTTTTGATTTTTAATCGCGAGACGATCTTCTGCAGCCCGCACCATAGGATAATGGGTATTTCTCAAACGAGAAATAGCACCATTAGTTGTGCAAATTAGTTTAGTCAGTGCCTTGATCATACACTTCCTCTCATCCAATATTTCTACTATTTCTAACAACCGCATGGTGTTAGAATTGTCTCTTTGGGCAGGAGAATAGGACACTGCTATAGCTTGATATTTTTTGATTTAGTTTAGAAATCGAGGATCTTTCACCTCCACCAGCTTAGCTTCACAATTCAAAGATATTTTGTTGCACTGGAGGAAGGTGTTTTGAAAATTTTTAAAACGTAAAATGGCCCTATTCCCTGAAACCGTTTCCACTACCTTATAGCCATGCCGTCTATAATGTTTAGTATGATTTTGCAACTTTAAGTCTCTCTACAATCGAGACAGACAAGGCGGACAGTAGAAAAGAGTTCCCTTATTCTTACCCTCCCCCAGAACTCTGATAATTTCTGTGATCGGGTTAAAATGGCCAATTGAAATGGCAAGGTCACTAGATGGTGTATACAAAAACCAAAGCCAGTGTTTGACCAAATTAATTGACGGGCCTCTTACAGGGAAAACCACTCCCTTCTTTTTTGAACGAATCCCATCTTCAAATTCAGTTTCATACTGAACCACGGTAACGCCGATATTTAAATGGGCATTAGCCCTTTCAAAAATATCAATAGATCTTAGCGTTACTGGGTATTTTCCTTCTAAACAAGTGAAATCTACAATTGGGAAATTGGACCCTTCCTTCCCATATACAGCCCAATCGTCTACATTCGTCTTGGTAGCGTCACGTGCTAGAGGCTCGAATGCTGATATGAGGAAAGCGTACTTGAAACATTTTTGACTTGTTTCAAAACAAATCCGTTGGACACCTTTACAACCTTCTAGATCTGGATTATATTTTAAAACTACTGCCCTTGGTCCACTCCCCCCTCTTAAAAAAACATCTTTCTTAAATTTATATTTGTTCACGCTACCAATATCAACAAATAAAACTACCGACCTGCTCTCATTTTCGTTATAGTTTTAGAGATTCACAATAATATTGATAATTCCCACAAACAAAACATACACAAAAATTTATAAATTCGGATAGATCAAACGAATCTCGGAGTGTATATAATGGTGGTAAACTTCGCTTTTCCCCTCATTTAAATAGAACACCTTTAAAACAATTGTAACCTTAATTGAATATCTCCTCCCCTTCCCACAACTGAATTTGGTTCTTCAGCAGTGCACGAATTCTATCTAAATAGTCATGCACAATTTCTACGGGTTCAAACACAAAACGTCCTACCAGAAGTGAATTAAAGGGATCCCCAAAAGTCGTAGTGTACACAACTATTGTACTTAAAATTGTGTTGGACAGCTGAAAGTCAGGAAAAGTTGTAAATTGGACATTACCCCCCTCCCCCTCTTGAATATCATCAACACTCCCTCCACAATGTTCAATACTTGGGGTATGCGAAACAATTTCATTTGTTTGAACTATGCTCATGTAATCAGTGGGGGAGGGTTCCCAGTTAATTCATTTGTAGAATCGTCCAAAAGCTACAAGGTGTTTTGACTCAAGTCCCCCTGCCCAACTGCGCTATAATCAACATTTAAAGAATCAGTCAAAAACTCATCAATATTAGATGGTATTTCAATAGAATTACTAATACCATGCCATTCGTTGATAGCCAGTATTTCAATGTCCTGAATGGTGTCCTCTTCTTCTCCAACTGATGAGGATTATGATGATGATGATGATGACGACGAGTATGGGACCAATGCAACCTATAAATGAAAAATAGCTTATTTTCAAAGTGTTCAAATCACCCCTACTGTTTAAAATTTTGATTATTATTCACGTATTATTTAAAACGCGCTTATTAGTAGTAGCAGTATGCACATAGTAGCATTTGGTTAATTCATTGTTCCCTACTCTATCGATATTCTGAAAGTTCCAATTTCCAACTTAATATAAGATATTTACAATCTAAAACGCTTTACATAGAAGGCAATTTGATTTTGTTCAAACAACTCCCCTCAACTTCCAATATTTAATGCTCCCCCTCCGAGCCGGCCATCGTGGCGCTTTCCCGCGGCGCTTCCCGCGGCGCTCCCCGCGGCGCTTCCCGGGCCCCACAGCGCTTCCCGGGCCCACCGGTGCTTCCCGACCGCCACCGCGGCTCCAAGCCGTTAAAACGAAACTGATCGTCCTCGCTCGATCAGTTCACGGTGGAGGAATGGGGAGAGGAGTAGCTCTGTGACGTTACCTTTTTCGAAGGGTGGAGCCATCTACACTGAATCCATTGGCAATGTTTACGAAAGTATATCCACGATATGATTCTGCTTTGTTCCAATTAATATATCAATAAATTGACTATAAGCATTTGAGTCACATTTTAAAAGTTTCATACAATAGTCCAATGGGGTAGAATCAGTCCTCATTATATTGTCAAGTGTTCCCTGACGAGAGACTATCCTGTGTTGAAGAGATAACTCGAGAAAATCATCATCCAAAATCAAATGTTTTTCCATAAACACTAGATTTGATCTAATTCTCTCTTTCTCAAATTTATTTATTTTTCAATCCTCTCACTCTAACTGCTGACTCTAGACTGACCCTGATTCGTTAGCCCTAACCTAACCTGACCAGAAAAGAAAGGGAACATTTTCGATTTCGAAACAATTTTATTGAATAATTACAACAATAATACTAAGTATGTACAATTAGCGATAGAGTTTATTGTCTTCGATATGTTTCACTAATGCACTTAAAGAACATTGAAGTCTATTCATATGTGCTATATCAACCTTTGCAGCGAAACATAATTGATCCTCCATTTTAAATTTGCTCAATGATATTACATATCTTGCATATACTTCATCCCATTCCAGACAAAGCCGTGATCTTCTCGTGATTTCCACCGCAATGTTTGGTGCTCTTGTATTATTGCCATCAACTCCACTATCACCTTCTAATAGGGTAAACATTCTACTGATCAACACACAAATGTATATCTAAATGAGTAAAGTCAAACTGTTCTTCTCACCCCTGTGAATTCTATTCACAGACTAATAAAACTATAGCAAAAATCCTTTCCTTATATTATCCGAAAACCTCCGCCGCTAATATGTAAGCGAGTCTCTGATTAGCTGAGAAGGGGGATGTATCCGAGTCTCTGATTGGTAAGAAGGAAATACGTGATCCTGTTTCCTATTCCTGGATCATAACATTCGCCCCAAGCATGCACTTGGCCAAACAACAACAACAACAAATAACTCGACCTGGGAAATTTAGGTCATTGACCCACTTCGATTATGCAATCATTCTCCCTGGGGATTCCATGCCCAAATATGGTGTACTGATAGGAGATACATTCTTTTGATAACCGAATTTTGTACTGCCACGAGGTCATGAGGGCTTTCTATTCTAGCCTTAGTGACTTAGTCTTCTTAACATTTATTTTCAAGCCTATTCTGGCACCTTGAATTCGCAAAACCTCTAAAAGTTCATTCATTTCACTCACACTTTCATCTAGGATTCTTAAATAATCAGCATAATCTAAGTCCAGGAGAGTTTTTCCTCCCCATTTGATTCCGTGGTATCCCATTGACTTTCCTGAGACATTTCTTAATACAAAATCTATCAAAATGATCCATATAAAGGGGGATAGAACATAACCCTGCTTAACTCCTGATTTAATATGAAACTAGCTGCTAACCTCATTTCCTACCTTAACGGCTGTAATGTTATTCTCGTACATAGCACTAATCACTTTAATGTATTTGTCTGGTATACGATACAAGGAAAAGTCCTTTGCTAAAGCTCTTATATCACGCTTGCTCATAATCTATAAAACTGAGGACCAAAGATGTTTAATAACTCAGGCAATTCTCAATTATTAACCTAAGAGTGAAGATTTGGTCGACACATCCTCTGCCTTTTCTAAAACTGTTCTTCTCTTAAAACTCTGTCTACAGTATCTCTCAGTCTCAAAAGTATCATATTACTAAGTAATTTCAATCACCAGACTAATGCCTCGATGATTACTACGCTCACTCTTATCACCTTTCTTATACAGTGGTCTAATTAAGGTTTTCCTAAAATCGCTAGGTACTTCACCTTTTTCGAAAATCATATTCGTAATCTTCAGTAGCTTATTTCTAACCTCAGAACCAGCATATTTAAGAAAGTCATTTACCGCATTATAAGCTCCTAGAGACCTTAATATTTTTTAATCCTTTTGGTACTGTCGCTAATTCCTCCTCACAAAACAATTCTTCCATCACATCCAAGGTTTCACAAACTTTTTCATGTTCCTCTATATTTTTTCCTGCAACTTTATCCTGGTTTAAAATGTTCTCAAAATTTTCTGTCCATTTCTCTTTAACTCTTTGCTTATCATTAATTGTGGCTCCATTCTTATCTTTAACTGGGACAAGTCCAGATTGACTACTCCTTCTCAATTTATTAACATGCCAGTACAATATTTTACTATTATGTCGTCTAGCTGCATCTTGCATACCCTCGGCAATTTTATCCATGGCCTCCACTTCACACCTCCTTAGTTCACACTTTAATGCTTTCTCCCCTTTCTGTATATTCCTTTTGTTTTCATATGATCTATCACTCAGATAATTATTGTACACGCCCCTTCTCCTCTCAATTAAACATAAATCTTTTTCACTAATATTCTTAGCTGCGGTCCAACCTTTCTTCCCTAAAACAACATCAGCAACTTCACAAATTGTTTTCCTAACATTATTCCATCCATCTTTCACATTGTATATTTGAAACTCTCTAGTTTAGTATTTAACTGTTCCTGGAAAGTTTCTCTCAAATTCTCATCCTGGAGTCAACCAACATTATAACTTCCTGGGAGGTATTCCTGGGATGGTGATCTTTACTTTTAGCATCAATAACAGCACTGCTATATCCCCTCGTATCTTGTATTGATCCTGCCATACTTCGGTTTACAATAACATAATCAATAAGGTTTGCTGTCTTACCATCACGTCATTACCATGTTAACATATTTGCCATTTTAAGACCAATTTATTTTATGGCCATTTGATTGATTTTAACTAAAATCTTATACCTACAAAATTGCAACAGTCTGTAGCCATTACTGTATTCTTTTCCTACACCAAATTTACCCAGGCTAGCATATCATATATCCCTATTTATACCGACCTAGGCGTTAACATCTCCTAACAAAAACACCATATTTCTACCTGGGGCCCTGTCTATTTGCTCCTGTAACTGTAAGTAAAATCCATCTGAATCACTAGTATCTCCGTCAATCGGTTCTACAGGGGCATGTACTACTATAACTGATACCCTAAACTTTTTAGTCATAAAATGAGCGGTTAGTATTCTATTATTAATACCTTCCCAGCCTAAACAAGACTTAGCAGCTTCCTTATTCATCACGAGCCCTACTCCCTGTCTATGTACCCTATCCTTACAGCCTGAGTAAATAAATTCTATATAACCTAATGTCATGCTTCCTTCCCCTGGGATATGATTTTTAGAAACTCCTAATAGATCCAACTCAAATCATACGAATTCGTCAGTCAAAATATCCTTACGATAGTTATTTTTTACCGTCGTAAGTTCTAAGTTCCAATTTTCATATTCCTTAAATCATTGAAATTATTTTGGCCTCAGAAAAAGCAATGATCCCGGATATCAGTACAGGATGGGGACCAATACATCTTCTCAAGTCTACACCAAAGCGCTTAAATCGGCTTAGAATCGGACAGCAAGAAGTCCCTGGGACCTCCAGAATGAATAGAAGCTTTGTGCAATCCTGGGCCCATCTTGGTCACAACATGGGTTTCAGCACTTGGAGGTGCTCTTCTATCAACAAGAGTCGAAATCGTGTACATTCAGTCTCAAGCCTATTACCTCCGATTCATTGTATATTTATGCCTACAAATATTATGCTACTACGAGGAGGCAACCCATAGTAGATAAATTAGCTAGGAAGAGGTTTTTCAGAACAAAAACGCCCACCATAACAGACCAAGCCCAGAAGAATTATGCTTTAACAAGAATCCTGTGCGAACGCTGTGTCGTTTACCAGTATATAATTTCTTTCTCAAGTTGGATGAAATTATATACATCATAGAGAGCCGTCCTTAAACGGCTTTCTATGTTGTTCCAGTGCCCCGCTAGCAGCGGAGAAAAAAAAAGGAAAGAAGAGCTACCCATTCAAAAAAGTAAATTTCCTTTTTATTTAAGCCAGGGAACTGTAAGTTTTCAACCCAGGGTTTTCGGCCATTATATTTCCAATGCTATTTTTTCCTTTAAAATGAGTCGTTATTTATAATTTTGACGTTACATGGGCCCTAGATATGTGATTTCAAAGCTAGAGCAAACTAATTTTTGTCTGTTTCTTATACATAGTGGAAATTAATTTTTCCATTTCACGTTTCCTAACACGAGAAAAAAGGCTTTGAATTTTCATCTCTTACCTTTACACAGCTCAAAATCACTTTTGAAATAAATAGCAGCAGTCCTAAAATACAATAGCATCAAGTTTAAATGAGTTCTTGAAAAGAAGATAGTAACCTATCTGAAATATCCTCCTTAAGTATCCCCAGTCTTGCAGGTACCCCGAAAGGGTCTAGGCAGCCCTTTGCAGAGGCCGTTCTTACGCCCTGGCGCAGTTGTCCTCCTATAGAGGATTTTCCCACGATAGTGCTCTGCATCATCATGTAATTTAACCCATTAATGGGAGAAGGTTTGTAGCTCACGGGACGTGTGCACACGCCGGTGGGCCCCGTTGAGTGTACACATGAGGGGCCGTCTTCCTCCTCCACCTGTATTTACGGCCCCGGACGAGGGTGCCTCAGTTCTATTATGGACCCCCAGAGACAAGATCCCCCTTGGTCCGTGCCTCCTATGGCGGTCCCCTACATATCTGTAGGGTGTTCCCTTATCGCCACCTGAGGACACGCTGAGTGGCCTGGGGGGAGAAGGCCCCTACTGAGCAGTAGACTCACAAATCCAATATATATACACACATACATACATATACATATCATACCACCATCAAATATCAAGACAAATTGTTTGTCCCGTTCCCGCGCCGCCAAAGCCAGTAAAATAGTTATCTAGCATACCAACTAGCCTACAGTCAAGCAATCCCACAAAGCAGCGTGAGTTTCTTGAAAGGCTAGGCCAAAATGGCAAGGTGCAATAAATTGAACGTTGCAGAAATTGTTTGGTTATCCACATGAATGATAAAATTTCGGCTTCTAGTGTCATAGTCACGATTACCGAAGACCTCAATATTTGTTCAACAATAGTCAAGAAAGAGTTTCTGGGTATTATAAACATTGACAGAGATTTCGATGTATCGAACATTGTGAATGCAGTCAAAAGTCTTGCTGGTGCAAGGCGTTTTAATCAGTCATCAGTTGCGCAGTTAAGCTTTCGTTCACAAAAGGAGTTGAAAGTGGCACTTACGTACGATGTTAAGATTGAATATTGCCTTTATCAAGTTTTCAAGCCCTTAGAAAGACCAAAACAATGCTTCAAGTGCCAAGGTTTTGACCTTATAGCTCGTAACTCCACCAATCACCTGAAGTGTAATAAATGTGCTAGTAAACCTAGAAACAATCGCGAAAATCCCTGTCGTGAGCTAGAATAAATTTTACGAGTTGGTTGTCACAAAAACAATCACGAGGGGCTTATGAACAGAATTGCAAAAGAAGAATAAATATTCAAGCAATCTGATCGGTTGGCTTGAAAAAACCCTTGGAAAGGCACTAATCGTGAGAGTCTGGACTTTTATCCTTCAACCCGTTAATAGGTGTTGACACTTTATCTAATTTGATGGAATACAATCGCCAAAAACTTCACCATTCCCCCGAATCCTGTGCAGTTATCATACTATAAATTGTTTCTATATTAAGAGAGCTACTGTCAGATCACGAACATATGGGGCTAGCATATATATATATATGCTATATATATATATATATATATATATATATATATATATATATATATATATATATATATATATATATATATATATATATATATATATATATATATATATATATATATATATATATATATATATATATATATATATATATATATATATATATATATATATATATATATATATATATATATATATATATATATATATATATATATATATATATATATATATATATATATATATATATATATATATATATATATATATATATATATATATATATATATACCGGATTACAAAGGCTTTAGGAACCAAAATAAGTGTCGTTGTCCCACAAAAATGTGTTATTGGTAATGTTGTTTGAATAAACAATTGACCAAATAAGCAATGAACCAGTGTCTTGGAGAAGGTCCTGAGGAAACAATTCTTGGGAAAACATCTTGAAGTTTGTGTTGGAAAAAAATATCGAAGGAAAGAATCTTGAAAAACATCTTAAAAATTATCTAAAAAAAAACAGGGTTAATAAAACGTTTTGAGGGCTTGGTGACTCTTTATTGGTCCAGGTACACCCCTATGTGTGTCGTCGTGGTGCATACTAGCATACTACTTACGTACACTGGTGTTATCAGCACCTATACTGGTGGCGCTAGAGAACTACAATCATTTATATGAGGGGAGCCACCTCCATAGCCCTACACTCCTTAAACTAAATGTTTAGTAGGACTTAACTGAAAGCTTTTTTGAATGCATCAAATATTATAATTCAATAATTGCAGTCATTTATTTGCCAATAACTTTATAAAATATTTGATCTGATAATTTCTTGTTGAAAGCGAGTGCTAGTCAGTACGCTTCCATTTTTATGGCCTTATGAGAATTTTTTTATCAAGATCCTCGTGTGGTAGAGAATTTATTTCCGAATTTTTATGCTCAGATTAATAAAATTTTAATTATACGACCTTTTAACCCTGGGCTATATAGGTTATGAAAACAGGTCAAATACACCTTTTTTATTCATGAACTTATTTACTGTGATATACCTTATTTATTTATTTTTTAAATTGGGCTTTTTGCCATCCGTCTGGGTCTGAACAAAAATCACGATCCTCTTGAATAAGCTAGGAAGTGGTAATAAGAAAGAATTTAAAGCGAACTGAAACGTTGTAGTATTGAGGAAAAGTGAGGAGCTTTAGATGGATTAAATGGAGGAGAGGGTGTGCAGCTGTAGTTGCATCTTCTGTTCTTGCCCAGCATTAAGGTGTGTCAAGCATATGCTTGCCTTGCTTGGTGCTGCAAAAAGTTGCTAGTAGTATAGTAATAGTGGTATTCGCATTAGAGAGGGGTGTCAAATCATTGCAGAAATAGCGGGTCTTCTACTTTCAAGAATTCCATTTGATTTGGCTCAATTTTTTATTTTTTTAAGCAGTAATTCTGACAAAAAGGAAAAAAATCGAACTTTATAACGGGAGCTTAGCAAAGAAAGATCACGGATGCGTGTTTATTTGTTTTTTTTTTTTTTTTTTTATTTTTCCCAGGGGTGATCATATCGACCCAGTGGTCCTAAAATATCGTGGGAGGACTCATTGGATCGGAAATTAAAAGTTCTAGTGCCCTTTTTAAGTGACCAAAAAAAATGGAGGGCAACTAGGCCCCCTCCCACGCTAATATTTCCCAAAGTCACCCGATCAAAATTTTGAGATAGCCATTTTTTTCAGCATGGTCGAAAATATTTTTTCAGCATGGTCGAAAAAATTTTTCAGCATGGCTGACAGTTATGAACTTTATCCAATGTTAACATATAGTATTGGTTATTGGGAAGTATACAGACGTTTTCAGGGGGAATTTTTTCTGGTAGTGGGGGGTGGGGGTTGGTCGGGGGCTATATGGGAGGATAATTTCATGAAGTTTTCAAGGGGGAAGGGAGATTGCTATGAAGAGGGTGCCAGATTTCCCATCTTTATTTAACAAAAAATCATAAATTAAATATAAAAAACAAGTTTTTTAACTGAAAGTAAGGAGCAACATCAAAACTTAAAACGGACGGAAAAATATTAGCTATATGATTGGGTTCACCTTTTAGTCAATGTCTCGCTCTTTAAGCCAAAGATTTTTTAGTAATTTCATAAGAGCTATTTATTCTAATTAACCGCCTTTGTGATTAAGGGGTCATTTTTAAAGAATTGGAACAAAATTCAAACTTTAGCTTAAAGAGCAAGGTATTGACTAGGGGGCGAAACCACTAATATACGTATTAAAAATATATGAATATAGAAGTTCGTTACGTAATTTAATTCGTAAGTTACGTATATTTATTACTAATAAAAACGTTCGTAAATAAAATTCAGTAAGTTTCGAGAAAGCCATTTAACCAAATAAAAGTAAAATTAATATGCAAATTTCGTTTTAATTATTCATGCACGGTGAGCCAAAATCAAAACCTGCATTAATTCAAAAGCGTTCACAAATAAAATAAACCAGTTTTGAGAAAGCCATTTAACCAAATAAAATTAAAATTAATATGCAAATTTCGTTTTAATTATTCATGTACGGTGAGCCAAAATCAAAACCTGCATTAATTCAAAAGCGTTCACAAATAAAATAAACCAGTTTTGAGAAAGCCATTTAACCAAATAAAATTAAAATTAATATGCAAATTTTGTTTTAATTATTCATGTACGGTGAGCCAAAATCAAAACCTGCATTAATTCAAAAACGTTCAGAAATTAAATAAAAAAACAGGTTTTTTAATTGAAAGTAAGGAACGACGTTAAAACTGAAAACGAACAGAAATTATTCCGTGTATGAAAGGGGCTGTCCCCTCCTCAACGCCTCGCTCCTTACGCTAAAGTTTGACTTTCTCACAACTCATTTTTTTAAACAATAAGATTTTGTTTTAATTGCAAATTTTTTTAATTAACTTTAACGAAAATCACACCATCAGATTCAGCTTATCAAAGAACATTATTAAAGAAGCTTCAAATTCCTATTTGCAAAAAAGTGGAATTTTGCATTTTAAAATAAAAGCTCCATTAACTAAAAAACGATCAGAAATGAAATAAAAAAAAACAAGTTTTTTTAATTGAAAGTAAGGAACGACGTTAAAACTTAAGACGAACAGAAATTATTCCGTATATAAAAGGAGCTGTCCCCTCCTCAACACCTCGCTCCTTACGCTAAAGTGTTTTATTGCTTTAAAAAAAAGATTTGTGAGAAAGAGTCAAAATTTAGCGTAAAGAGTGAGGAGTTGAAGAGGGGACAGGCCCTTTAAAAAACGGAATATTTTTTGTTCATTTTAAGTTTTAATGTCGGTCCTTACTTGCAGTTTAAAAAACTTGTTTTTTTATTTAATTTCTGAACGTTTTTTAGTTAATGCAGCTTTTATTTTAAAATGCAAAATTCCACATTTTGTAGATAGGAGTTTGAAACCTCTACAGTAGGGTTCTCTGATATGCTGAATATGATGGTGTGATTTTCATTAAGGTTCTATAACTTTTAGGGGGTCTTTCTTCTGGATCCGTGATCCGTGATCTTTCTTCTGGCAAAAAATTGAAAATTCAACATTTTTGTAGATAGGAGCTTGAAACCTCTATAGTAGGGTTCTCTGATTCGTTGAATATGATGGTGTGATTTTCATTAAGGTTCTATAACTTTTAGAGGGTCTTTCCTCCTTTTTTCAAAAATCAGCCAAATTTTCTCAGGCGCGAAACTTTTGATGGGTAAGATTAAACTTGATGAAACTTATATATATGAAATCATAATTAAAATCTGATTCTTTTGATGTATCTATTGGTATCAAAATTCCGTTTTTTAGAGTTTCGGTTACCATTGAGCCGGGTAGCCCCTTACAAAAAGGTTCGTTACCACGAACTGTTTGATACGCGGATGCTACGTTATGGGTATAAGGAGCAGATAAAATTGTTCTTAAAACTCAGTGTTGACCAGAAGTGTCAGTTACGACTAAGCCACTCTTATCTAATGAGCTGAGAAAAGTAAAAACGGGAGATCCTCATTTAAAATAAATAAATAAAACAAGTTTTTTAACTTGTTTTGTGTCCCCTCCTCAATGCTGTCCCCTCCTCAACGCTTCGCTCTTTACGCTAAAGTTTTTTATATGGAGCGCAAATGTTGTTTTACTTATTAATGACGGTGAGCCAAAATAAAAGCTGCATTAACTAAAAAAAAATCAGAAATTAAATAAAAAAAAATGGATTTTTTCAACTGAAAGTAAGGAGCAACATTAAAACTTAAAACGAACAGACATTATTCCGTATATGAAAGGGCTGTCCCTCCTCAACGCTTCGCTCTTTACGCTTAAGTTTTTTTATTGTTTTAAAAAATAGAGTTGTGATACAGATTCTAACTTTAGCGCAAAGAGCGAGGCGTTGAGGAAGGGACAGCCCCTTTCGTATACGGAGTAATTTCTGTTCGTTTTAAGTTTTAATGTCACTCCTTACTCTTAGTTAAAAAAACTTGTTTTTTTTATTTAATTTCTGATCGTTTTTTAGTTAATGCAGGTTTTATTTTGGCTCACCGTCATTGAATAAGTAAACAAAATTTGCATAAAAATTTTACTTTTCTTTTGTTAAATGGATGTCTCTAAATTTGGTTATGACGTAATTTACGAATTAACTTACGTAACTAACTTCTGTATTCGTATATTTTTCTTCTGGCAAAAAATACAAAGTTGCAGATTTTTGCAGATATGAGCTTGAAACCTATGTAATAGGGTTTTCTGATACGCTGAATCTGACGGTGTGATTTTCATTAAAATTATTTCACTTGTAGGGGATGTTTCCTCCCTCTTTAAAAATCGGTTAAATTTTCTCAGGCTCGTAGCCTTTTATGAGTAATACTATACTTAATAAAATTTATATATTTAGAATCAGCATTATAAACCCATTCTTTTGATACATTAATTGACATCAAAATTCCGCTTTTAAAAGTTTCGATCACAATTGAGCTGCATTGCTTGTTTTTTTTATTACGTACATATTATTACGTATATGAGGTGGTTCTCCCCTTAGTCAATACCGCGCTCTTTACGTTAAAAGTAAAAAAAAATTAATTCACAAACCCCTGAATCACAAAGGCCGTTTAATTAGAATATATAGATATTTTTAAAGAAATAGAAAAAAACTTTAGCTTAACGAGCGAGGTATTGACTTGGGGGAGAACCCCTTCATATACGTTATAATTTCTGTTCGTTTTAAGTTCTAATGTTGCTTCTTATTTTCAGTAGAAAAAACTTGTTTTTTTTTAAATTTAATTTCTGATCGTTTTTTAAATAATGCTTGGAAATCCGGCGCCCCCTTCATAGAAATGTCCCTTACCCCAAAGAAACATCCTCCACGGAAAGATTCTCCCGAGGAACCCCCTCCTCCAGAAAAAAATCCTTCCTGAAAATGTCTGTATACTTCCCAATAACCAATAAATAATGCTGGCAAGTCCGGCGCTCCCTTCATGGCAATTTCCCTTCCCCCATGACAACTTCCTTCATGGACGGATCCTCCAGCATAACCCCCGACCCCCCCCCCCCCCGGCTACAAGAAAAAAACCCTCCTGAAAACGCCTGTATACTTCCCAATAACCAATACTATATGTTAACATTGGGTAAAGTTCATAACTTTTATCCCTCCCCCGGGGACTTCAGGGGATTAAGTCATCCTAAAAGAAATAGTTATCATATTTTCGACCATACTAAACAAAATGGCTATCTCAAAATTTTGATCGGGTGACTTTGGGAAAAAAGAGCGTTGGAGGGTGCCTAGTTGCCCTCCATTTGTTTGGTCACTTATAAAGGGCACTAGAACTGTTAACTTCCGTTTGAATGAGCCCTCCCACGATATTCTAGGACCACTGGGTGGATACGATCACTCCTGGGAAAAAAAACAAAATAAAAAAAAACAAATAAACACGCATCTGTGATATTTCCTCAGGCAAAAAATACATAATTCCACATTTCTGCAGATAGGGACTTGAAACCTCTACAGTAGGGTTCTCTGATACGCTGAATATGATGGTGTGATTTTCATTAAGGTTCTATAACTTTTAGGGGTCTATCCCCCTTTTTTTGAAAATCAGCCAAATTTTCTCAGGCGCGTAACTGTTGATGGGTAGCACTAAACTTGATAAAAGTTATATATTTGAAATCAGCATTGAAATTTGATTCTTTTGATATACATTGGTATCAAAAACCCGTTTTCTAGAGTTTCGGTTACCATTGAGCCGGGTCGCTCCTTACTTACAGTTCGTTACCACGAACTGTTTGATAACCGAGAACACCTAGAAATACTGCTCATAAAATCGTCATTGTGATATCACTGTCAATTTTATTAGTGCTGATCCATGTCAGGGTCTAGACCTGTTTTCTAGGCTATATTTCTATCCTTTAAATTTTAGCACTTCTTTTTGCTTGACAGAATGATAGGAATTTTCGTCCAATCTACGGTAATAGGTACGTCAATGACAATAGATATTACCACTGCACTTTTTTGGCCTTAGAAAAGATATAATCAAATATTCAATTCCCTTCATCGACAAGAAATGTTTGTCAAATGTGAGTATCCATTTCCTTCTGTCGAATGGAATAGATTTTGTCATTCAATTTCCTAATGCGATCTTTTGACGTACTCCTGTCCATTTTGATAGAAAATTGATTGAAATCCTTAGACTTAAAGAATACTTTTTCTTTCATTACTATTTAAGTTCACAAAGATTCCAAAATAAATTGGAGCATCTTGATACCTATCTAATAATCCGATTTTCGGCAAAAACTCCTTTCTTGTGGCTCTTGTTTACAATAATAGAACATCAACAAGAGATCTAACTAGGAAAGGGGAGAGCTTAAAAAAAAGAAAGTTCATGTTTTTCAGAAATAATCAATTTCTATTGTAGGATTACTGGTTTTGAGAACTGTATACTTGGTTTTACATCAAGGGTCCATCCGATCGTCCGACCGTTCCTAACAGCCGATCCAGAAGCTATTGATACTCTGTGTTTTGGTGAGTTCACCCTTTTAGTTTTTTCTTTTAAGGACCTTCGTATCAATTGTTTTTTTTTTTTTCAGTGATTCGTATTTTTATTTTCGTGCTCCTCTTAGAATATCCCTTTTTTATCTGCGATTTTATGTTACTAAAATCGCAGTTCTGGTTGCAGATTACTCCAAAAATTTTAGAATGGCCTTAGTTACACAATAAAGATAAAACAGAGGCTTGGGTAAACTTTTTCTTACAAATTTAATGGGATTATAAGCTCTAGCATAGCTAGGTATTTTGAATATCAGACAAGAAATTTCAAAACGTGGTTTTTTAATTTTCATTATTTTAGTTCTGGCTTTGTATAATTTTTTTCTAAGAATCTTCAAATAGTTTTTAAGATATAGATCATATAAGTTCACCACGATCAAATGCTGTTTTATAGGTAATTTGCTGGGTTCCTGTTGTATGGAGAAAAGGTCGGCGTTATTTCCGCTTAAAATGCAACAAGTGAGAATCTTTAGCATTAAGCATAGATCAGTAATACGATATGCGAGGAACGTGGAAAAATGGGAATTTTTTAGGAATAAAAATAGTAGTGCATAGTAATCATGACATAGGAAGCCGATTGAAGATTCTTAAATGCTTTTTTTTATGTAAACATATTTCTAATAGAATTATTTTGAATACCAGACAAATAATAAGTAATTTTAATATCAGTAGAAAGGCATCAATTGATCCGGACCCCACCACGTGGTTTATGGTTTTCTCACTGAGAATGAAAAAACAGGAATTTTCTCACTTGGAAAAACAGGAATTTTCTCACATTTATGTCTGTTTTCATGGATGGTTATGTGTGTTGGTCGATTTATTTGATGTTTTTCATGGATGTCAACAGCAAATTATGGATGTTTTATGGTTTTTGTCAGTGAGAATTTGAATAACAGGAACTTTCTCACATTTATGTCTGTTTTTATGGTTTTTGTCAGTGAGAATGAAAAAACAGGAACTTTCTCACATTTATGGATGTCAACAGCAATTTATGTTCCTGTTTTATGTCTGTTCGTTGTCAGTGAGAATGAACATGCTCGACGCGAATGTTATGAGATTGTTTGGCGAACCTAACCTGTGAACTTGTTCTACATAATCGGCGGGGAAATTATTGATTCACGAAGGGGGAATTAAGAAACATTATGGTTTCTTTGATCTTTAGGCGAACCTAACCTGAGAACTTGATTTACATAATCGGCGGGGAAATTACTGGTCCACGAAAGGGGAATTAAGAAACAATCATGGCTTCTTTGATCTTTAGGCTAACCTAACCTGAGAACTTGATTTACATAATCGGTAATTACATAAAAGTAATTTACATATCCCAAATCAGAATTTTCTGACAACATTCACCTACGATATACTAGGAAAGCCTAGCTCATAAAAGTCTGAAATAGCAAACTACTCATCCCAAACTAGAGGTTTCAGACAAGACACACCTATGAGAGACTAAGAAAACTAGCTTAGAAAAGTCCGAAATAGTAATTTATATATCCCAAATCATAAGTTTCTGACAACATTCACCTATGATATACCAGGAAAGCCTAGCTCATAGAAGTCTGAAATAGCAAACTACTCATCCAAAACTAAAAATTTCAGACAACAAATACCTTTGAGAGACTAAGAATCCTGGCTCTGAAAAGTCCAAATAGCAAACGACACATCCCAAATCATAATTTTCTGACAGCACACACCTATAAAAGGCTATGAAATCCAGCTCAGAATATTCAAAATAGCAAACCACCCATCCCAAATCATAGGTATCAGACAACACATACCTATGAAAGACTAAGAAATCCAACTCAGAAAAGTCAAAAATAGCAACCCATACACCACAAATCATAGGTTTCAGACAACATACAACACCGAAAGACGGGGTCGAGGGTGGGCCTTTGTGGGGCTGGGGGGCGGGGGGGCCGCCCTAGGAACCATTGGAAACGGGGGGGTTCCTTCTGTATTGGGGTTTGGGGATTGGATCCTCTTGGATCGGGGTTGGGCGATCGGGGGCCCTTTGGGTTTGGGGTATAGGACCTCACAACACTGTTCAAATAGAACTTGTTTACTATAACGACCACACTCAAAACCTCTTCTAAAACCTTTTCTAAAATCATTTATTAAAATGTCTCTAACTGTTTCGCCGAAATAATTCCCTAAAATGACTAAAACCGTTTCACCCATATAATCCCCTAAAAGTAATCTCAGCGTGTTCCTTTTGTTTTTGGCATCTCTGTGCATTCAAATTTCAAATTTCTAGGAAACCCTTTCCTAGAAGTTTGCTTTTGGACTTTTCAGAGCTGGATTTCTTAGCCTTTCGTGGGTGTGTGTTGACTGAAACTTATGATTTGGGATATGTAAATTACTATTTCGGGCTTATGGGTGTGTGCTGATTGAATCTAACTATGTGGGTTACGAAATGGAATATTTCGGTCTTTTCCCAACTATATTTCTTATTCACTTGTAGATGTGTTTGTTCATAAACATACGAGTCGGGAGGAGTTGTTTCGCTTTTTGGAGTGTACTGAGATTGGTTTAATAGTAACACATAAGTGTGTGGTGTCTGAAACATATAGTTTGGGATGAGTAGTTTGCTAATTCATTCTTTTCTGAGCTAAGGTTTCTAAGTATTTTATAGGTGTGTGTTGTCTGAAACTTATGACTTGAGGTTTGTAATTTGCTATTTCAGACCTTTCTGAGCTAAGGTTTCATAAAATTTCGTAGGTGAATGTTGTCTGAAACTTATGATTTGGGATATGTAAATTACTATTTCGGGCTTTTCGAAGTTAGATTTCTTAGTCTTTTGTTGGTGTGTGTTGACTGAAACCTATGATTTGGGATATAAGGTTCTTAGTCTTTCGTTGGTGTGTGTTGTCTGAAACCTTTGATTTGGGATTTGTAGTTTGCTTTTTGGACTTTTCAGAGCTAGGATTCATAGTCCCTCATAGGTGTTTGTTGTCTGAAACCTATAGTTTGGGATGTGTAGTTTGCTATTTCAGGCTTTTCTGAGCTAAGGTTTCCTAGTATTTCGTAGGTGTGTGTTGTCTGAAACTTCTGATTTGAGGTGTGTAATTTGCTATTTCAGGCTTTTCTGAGCTAAGGTTTCATAGTATTTCGTAGGTGAATGTTGTCTGAAACTTATGATTTGGGATATGTAAATTACTATTTTGGGCATTTCTACGCCAGATTTTAGTGTACTTTGTTGAGGTTTGTTCTCTGAAACCATTGATTAGTTATCAGCGGGGTGCTATTTTTAACTTTTCTTAGCAGTATTTGTTAGCCTTTAATTGGTATTTTCTGCCTTAAAACTATGATTTCTGACGTTTAATTTGCTATTTTTTCATCTCTTTGAGAAAAA